>NC_141024.2:16797500-16981250 GCF_052040795.2 Danio rerio
CGAAACAAATACATTCTACATTACGGTTTTAATTTTGTCAAGTAAAACATTATCTTATTTAAAAGACTAACATTAAATGGAATTAAATACATGACCAGTGCTTGAGCATCACTTGGGGTCTGTTGGTAGCTCTGACCGCCTGATTTTAGTCAAAAAGGTGGAGGTTGTACAAAATTTGGTGGAGGTGGCCACCTTGAAATCCTCTATGCAGGAAAAACCTTGTATAATAACAAAACAATTAAGTTTCCACAAGTGTTAAAATACCTAAAGATGCGTAAAATTCAAGCTGAAAAAAAAAGTTGATACTATTTCTTTCATGATTTGTCAAGATTAATGGGAAAACTGCAAAAGGCATTTTCCACAACAGACTATTAAACATTCAGAATGTAAATACTAACTGTATTTCATTGCCTTGTGTTGTATCGTGGGCAATAAAGCTGAATCTAATCTAATCACCTTGAATAAACACCTATAAACTATTGCTTGATTTTTTATTTTTTTTTATGCAACTTGACCATAAAATGCATGTCGCAAGTCTGCAATGGAAACTCTGAAAGAACGGTGTGATGGGAAATAGGGAGGGTTTTGTTTAGTGAGGCTTAAGCCAGGAACACTGACATATGTGAGGGCTAAAGGAAACAGAGCACTTCTAGACAATGAGCTGTTTCTGTCTGCCACTGCGTGTGTGTGTATGAGTGCATGTGTGTGTGTGTGTGTGTGTGTGTGTGTGTGTGTGTGTGTTAGAGCTCTGCTTGCACACCTGCCGCCCCACTGTCTGACAGTCACCTCCACCCGCACACACACACACACACACACACACACACACACACACACACACACACGCGCACGCACGCACGCACGCACGCACACACATACACACAAAGGTAGACAGATGGGCTGCTGAGAGAGAGAGAGAGAGAGAGAGAGAGAGAGAGAGAGAGAGAGAGAGAGCAGACGTGTTTGTTGTTTCCTCTGGCCTTGGGCATTGCGCTGTGAACACAGACTGTGGAACAAAACCAAACATGAATTTGTCCAGTTTATCACACAGACGCTTCATGTGAAGCTTCATAGCAGCTCCCGATGAAAGAGCGCTGAACAAAAGCCACAGCCTTTTTACCTTAAAGCCAACAAACAACACAGGGCATGCTAATCACACACAACCAGCAACATACAGGAGGAAATCCATAATAAAAAACATTCACAGGGTGTTCTGCTCAACAGAACTGCATTCATAGATAAATGTCACATGGTTATTCTGAAATGACTCTAATATGATGATTTGCTGCTCAAGATACAAGTGTCATTAATATAAATGCTGAGCTACTGAAATAGTTTTTTTTTTTTTACTTTAAATAAATGAAGTGTTAATCGAAAAACTAGCTTGGTGCAAATATAGTGTCCAAAAAAAAAAAAAAAAATCTTGGTTACATTTGAACCTGAAAAAGAAATTAAATGAAATAATTCTAATAATAATAAACAATTTATACAAGCAATAAAAATACATGTTCAATAGATTCCCACTGATACTAATACAACACTGTAATATGTCAGATATTTGTATCGCAAAAAATAAAACTTTATTATTATTAATAATAGAAATAAAAATTATTGAAAAAATAATACAAATAAGAATAATAATAATAAATTATGAGCTTTACTATATTTTTATAATAAAAATAATAATAATAACAACAACAACAGCAACAATATTCATATTAATAATAATAATAGAAATAATAACAATAACAACAATAATAATACTAACAATAACTCAGAAATGCCAACTAACCCAGCCGGGATTCGAACCAGCGATCTTCATGCTGTGAGGCGACACATTAAGTAACCATTAAGTCACTGTGTCACCCAATAGCATTTATTCATCGCAGAAAAAGGTTGTATACAAAGTTTTATACAATGTTAATGTTATTTTATTTTTTATTTTTATTATTTAAATTTCTGTATTTGTGTTCAAATATTTAGCCTTCGTCAGCAGAGGAGATTTCCAAACAAACAAACAAAAGACAACTTCGAAACTAATATCGTGTATGCACTTGAGTGCCCATACACCATCATATATGAAAGACGGCAGTCTCTAACTACATACATGTGCAGTATTGCAACAACTGCAGCACATGTGTGAACTGAATGAGAAAGAGTGATGTTTCTGATGCGAATAAGCTCATCTCTTTCATTTTCTCACCGCACACTGCCGCCACACTAATTTACTTAGAGGATAATTACTCTGCCATCACCTGCCTTTATCCACTCTAATTGCATTCTGTAATCACGACACGACCATACGAGACACTAAATTTGGCATTCGCACATTAAAAATCCAAAGCATAAACGCATTAGAAATGAATTTCAGGTAATCACCATAACCTTGGCGCTGCTTCTCTTTTTCCCCATGCGACTTTTTAAATTATTCATCAAAACTCTTTTGTTTATCGGTTTCTTCTTGATTTAATTTAGTTTTAAGTGCTACTGACCCCTCTTATGTGGGATGGAGAACAGGTTTGGCAAATTGGAAAGAGTTAACAGTTATATTCTCTACCTGACATTGTACTGTAAAAAGTTACATGATCAAAACAATGTGTGATCAATGTGTTGTTACTTTAACTTATTTTACAAAAGTGAATCAGTTTTTAACTTAGTTTAAGTTATGCTTTAGCTTGATGTTTTGAGTCAGTTTAAATGATTTAAGTTGAAGATGTGTGCAAACTTAGTTTGATTCAACTTTAAACATTTAATTCAGCAACAAATTTTTACACTGCGCAGAATGAACATAATAAAATAAATAAAACATTATAAAAGTAAATAACATAAAGCATAGTGATTACAATACTTTCAGTTTATTGATCGCATTAAAAACCAAATATTTATATTGCATTATATGTTGCATTACAAATAAGCAAATGAGGAATTATTTCATTAAATATGCACAAATCTGCACATTTCTATAGCAAAAATTTGAATATTAAACTAAGGGTTAAAATTGGTTTAATTTTATGTTTTCTTACCGAGGAAATATGGAGAATTTCTTTTTATCACTCCATAATTCTGAAAATGCTGCATACAACCAAAAACAATATACAACCCCAAACCATTAAAAGTTGGGAGAGTATAGAAAATGCACATAAAAAAGAAAGTAGTGATTTGCAAATTTATTTTGACTTGTATTTTGTTGCAGACAAATATATGTTTGTAAATATCATTTGTAAATATAAATACTTTCCTGTCATTCATTCCTGCATCACATTCCCAAAAAAAGGTTAGGACAGGAGCAGTTTAGGGCTGGTAATCATATAAATTGGTTAAATTAAGTGATTTTAAACAGGTGATGTGAGTAACAGCTGTATTATGATTTGGTACCGAAGCAGCATCAAAGAAAGGTCTAGTCCTTTAGGAGCAAAGATGGACTGAAGACTAAGGCCTCGTTTACACTAGTGTGTTTTAGTTTTAAAATGGCGTTTTATATCAAAAACGACCCGCGTCCACACTAGCGTTTTACCTAGCGTCTCGGAACATATCTCCATCCACACTACGCCACCAAAAACGTATATCTAGTGACCATTCAAGCACTCTGGGCATGCGCGTCCTAGTATAAACAGGAAGCATGTGTCTCGCATTTGGCATTTGGTTATTGGTTACTGTTAGTCAACAAACACCGGTTGAACATTAAGCGCGATGGCAAAGAAAGCAAGAGAGGTATTTTTGTGGACAGACGACGAGGACGAGTTGTTACTAAAAGTAACAAATGAATAACTGCACAATGGCGTCTAAAACAGACAATAGTGCAAACAACGCTCCCATTTCTGTGCCCATGTTGTTGTTTACAGTACAGTCTTCCGGTAACGTTAAAGCCATGTGTTATAGTCATGTGATAGAGTCTTGACGAATAAGGGAAGGATACGCAATGACACAAAAGCCCCAATCAGGTAGCGAATCTCAGCAGTCCCGCCTCCGTTTTCAGATTTTTCTGTTTTTCCTCATCCAAACTAACACGGAGCAGCAGTGTTTCAGAATGAAAACGGCCTCTCTAGCATTTTTAAAACGCTTCATTTTCGGCGCTCGAGAACTCCAACGTAGTGTGGACGGATGGTGTAACCGTAGCAAAACTTATGCGTTTTAAAACGAAAACGCATTAGTTTAAAAGGGGCCTAAGTTTGCCAACAAACACGTGAGAAAATTATTGAAATGTTTAAAAATCATGTTCCTCAAAGAAAGCTAGGAAGACATTAGAATATTTTACATTAAACAGTGCATAACATGAATAAAGGAATCCTGAGGAATTTCAGTGTTAAAAGGACAATAGTGCTAGCCTAACTGAACTACCATAATCGCCGATTCCTCAGGCAACACTGCATCAAGAATCATCATTCTAGAAGCGATATCACCACAAGGCTTCAGGACTACTTTGGCAAACCTTTGTCAAGTATCACAATACATAGTTACATCCACAAAACTGTACTGTGCCAAAAGGAAGCCCTATGTTAACAGTGTTCAGAAGAGCCATCGACGTCAGTGGGCTCGGAAGCATCTGGGATAAGCCATCACACAGTTGAATCATGTACTGTGGTGTGATCAGTATTTCAGGTATTTTTTGGAAGAAATGCATGCCGTGTGCTCCTGACCAAAGAAGAAAAGGATCACCCAGACTGTTACCAGCAACAACTCTAAAGGACGCCATTGCAAAACCAAATTCTGCACACATTGCAACTTCCAGGTTGCAGAGGCAGAGGATACAGTTACTTGACTGGCCTGCCTGCAGTCCCAACCTGCCTCCAATAGAGAATGTGTGGCACATTTTAAAGCTCAAAATGAGACAATGAAGACCTTGTGCTGTTGCCCACCCTAAGACAGGAAGACAAAAATTAATAAAGTGCAACAAAAGAAACACTTAAAAGTGCATCTTGGATGTTTTCTTTCCTTTAGACTAAATAAATACTAACTACAATCTCCAAACTGAGAAGTGCTTGAAAATACACTTAATGTCTTAATGAATAAGGTTTTAATTGCAGAATGATCTCTGTGCTCGTGTGGAGAGGATAAACGTGGCTATTGTACACGGCTGTGATGTCTAAATGCCACAGCATTGCTGCTTAGCTTCTCTCTGACACGCGCATAATTAGTTTTCTGAGCCACGGTCGGATTGGGGGCACTTCTCTCAACATGGCAGTGCCATCTGTCGAGATGCCAGCCTCCTATACCTCTATTCCCCAGCTCTGGCTTCGTGGAGGAAGAGGTATGACATTTTGCACAAATACTGTAGCACCCCATTAACTTTTTTTTAAGAATTAGAACCATAAATTCTTTGTAATTTATTTTTATTTTATTTTAATTTATCATTTTTTTAATATTTTACTTTATTTCATTTAATTTTATTTTGCTTTGTTTATTTTTTTTCATTAAATTTTATTTTATTTTGCTCTGTTTTTTATTTTATTTTAATTGTATTTTATTACTTTTTATTTTGCTTTGTTTTATTTATTTTAATTGAATTTTATTTTATTTAGCTTTATTTTAATTGTATTTTATTTATTTTTATTTTATTTTATTTTGCTTTGTGTTTAATTTAATTTTATTTTATTTTATTTTTGTGGTGAACCATTATGCAAAGTAGATTAACATTGTTGCTTAAATTGTTATAGGGTTATGTTTTTAATTATTATTAATAAATATGAATTTTATTTTTGAACTCTATGGTTGTGTTTGAAGTACTGTAATGTCTTTTGATTTTTGCTGATCCATTTTATCAGAATTTTTATTTACTGACTATTTAAATCTAATCAGATATTTAAGCTAATTGTTGCTAATTATTACATTTTAAATTCTCAAAATTATAATAACCTGTAATTCTGTTTATTTGCTTATTTTATTTAATTAGCTTATTTCAGTTATTTTAATCAATTTATTGGTTTATTTTAATTCTTTTAAAGAAATCACAAACCAGGATTAGAATGGATTTAAAGAAAAGAAATATTAAGAAACATTATTATATTACATTACATTATATAATATATATAATATTACATTACATTATTATATTATATATATAATATTACCTATATATATATATATATAATATAATATATATATTACATATATAATATTACATTACATTATTATATTATATTATATTATATTGTATTGTATTGTATTGTAATATATTATATTATATTGTATTGTATTGTATTGTATTGTATTGTAATATATTATATTATATTATATTATATTATATTATATTATATTGTATTGTATTGTATTGTATTGTATTATATTATAATATATTATATTATATTAAATGTACAGTAGTGTGATTCAGCAATAAAATGAAAGAAATACAAAAATAAAAACATCTAATTAAATACAAGCTGAGATACCGGAATCCAACAGTAATTGCGACTGTAAAATAAGGCCATTAACTTCATCCATTTTTTTGTTTGTTTTTGAAACTTAATTGCACAAACCCATTTTGCGAATGCATGAGCTATCAAAGAGTTTATGACTCATCTAAGAGACACAAATGATGCTGTCAAAACTTATTTGCGTGTAGCGTGACAAACATTTTAATCTTATGCCAGATTATGCGAAACATGACACTGACTATGATGTTTTAGACGGTTATGTAATGCGTGCTGTGAAGCGCCAGAGTCACGGAGAGCTGGTCTGCCAGTGCGGCTCGCAAAGATGATGAAATGTAATTAAACAGGGCAGGATTTCACTGCCTCCGAAATGCCACACATCATATGGGCAAGTTGGTGTGAAAAGCTTGTTACATGTTTGGTGAGTCATGCATAGATGTCTTACACTGTTATCTGGTATATACAGCTACGGGGGAAAGAGACCACTAGGAAAATCTCTGGATTTGTGACTTATAGGTAGGGTCAGACAAAATCTGCTGACTTTTTTTTTTTTTTGCCATTTCCGCACAAATTTTTGTAAAAGATCTGTGGATTTATGCAGAATTATTTTAGAAGTATCATAACAAAAAATGAAATAAAATATTAAATGAAAAAGTAATACCTTTTTTAACTTTTATTTAATGTTTACAATTTTCCCAAAGATGGGTTGAGGCTGGAAGGGCATCCGCTGCGTAAAAACTTGCTGGTTAAGTTGGCGGTTCATTCTGCTGTGGCGACCCCGGATTAATAAAGGGACTAAGCCGACAAGAAAATGAATGAATGAATAATGCTTACAATGCAAATCCAATTAGATTCAATTAGTTGGTAAACAAAGCAAGTCTCATATATAACATATCTACTAAAAGGCAGAAAATATTATCCACACAAACTGTATTGTAAATCAATCCAATGAACATTTTCATATTAGTCAATAATGTTATTGAAATTATTTAAAAACTGAATAAATATAAATTTGCACACATTTGCACGAGTAAATAAATAGACACGATGGGCTTAAAATCTGCATATTTCTGCGCACGCAGATTCTGTGTGGGCCTACTTATAGGTTTGTGTCTCAGTAAAATGTCATTTTGGAGACTGAAGACATTTAATAAAAATTCAAGTGGAAATGTCATTTAGATCATGAAATATCAGTTGGTTGAAGAAAAAAAGATGTCATGCATATCATCATCAAATTTCTAGTCAATTTGTTTCTATACTAATAAATAGAAATTTAGCTTTTTTTTTTTTTACTTTGTCATACGAGGATATATGCGTGTATATGAAACCTATACAGTATATATGCACATATATGATAATATATACGCTGCATATGCATATTAGAGATGCTCAATTCGGTTCATTTTGCTTACTGCCAATTATTAATACATTGTTTTTTATTGACGTGTCTATTTTGTGTCTAACACATTAAATATTGCATTGTAAAATACTGATTTATTTTAACATGCGAACATATTTCAGGAGGCTATCACCATCAGCGCTGGTTTGGCATCAACTCGTCTGTATCAAACAGCAATATTCTTCCTCCATTTTGCTTCTTTGGCAAGTATGTCTGTAGGCACGTGTGGTTACACGTTACCGTCCCACGTTAACAAATATGTGTTGCAGTTGCACAGTAAGGGGCCAATCACAGCAAACGCGATTTTCCGTTCCAAAAACACGAGGCGCACCTCACCGCCTTTTTATTGACAAGGAAAAAAAGAAGTGCGGTGCTCTTTTTTATGTCACCTAACGCAAAAAAGAGCATTCGATCGGCCCCTTATGCAGCCAAACTGATACCATTAATCGGTCACAAATGCATCCTTTCAGTTAACAGTTAATTGATTATTTTAAGCATCCCTAATGCGTATATATGCCACATAAAGGCAGAATTGAAGTGCATATACAGGCCATATTGGTCTCCTGTATTGCTTCTTTATATCCACATACTGTATAAACCCTGTGTGTACATATAAGATATGTCTCCTATATAGCTCATATCTCACTTTGGCAACTGTCATACATGATGCCTAGCTCATATTTTCTGTTATTAAGGCAACAACTAAGAACCTAAAAAATGCAAAACACGTATAGTGCGAACACTTGAAATTGGTATCACTTGTAAGTGGCATGTTATGGAATTCAACATGTGACTCTGAAGACTAATGAAGCTGAAAATTCATCTTTAAAATCAGTAGAATAAATTATTCAGTTAAATTATAAACTACTCTTGAACAGTTACTTTATTGTGCAATAACATTTCACAATTAGACAATTTGTACTGTATTTTTGATTAAATAAATGCAGCCTTGGTGAGCAGAAGAAGCTTATTTCTTCAAATTTTAAATCCTACTGACCCCAAACTGCTCTTATGTTGCATGGGTATATTTTTGCCAATAGCCAAAAATGCATTGTATCTGTGAAAATGAATTACTTTCATACCAAAAAACACTAGAATATTTTGTAAATATTACATTCAATGAAGATACTTTGTCATTTTCAGATCTTAAATATTTCTTATCTCAATTTTCAATTGTAATGTGCACTTCTAAAGACTTTATTAAGACAATTTAAATGATTTTCTCAGTACTCTGAAAAATGTGTACACTGAAACTACTGCTTATTATTCAAAGTAGTTTTTATATAAGGTTAAGTGAAAATTATGGTTTCTGATTATAACTTAATTCATTCAGTTTGCTTTAAATAAAAAAAAACTATGCCCTATGTAAACTTAAAAAACATTCACTTTTCCCCAAAGTAATATTTTCAAGTCATGTGACCCACCTGATCTGACGAGAAAACATAAGTATTTTACGTTTTGTCAGTTTAGTGGCTAATTTGTATGAATTTGTAGGAAGTCAGTCATATGAAGATGTACAATTTTAAAAAGGAGTCATGACACCCCACCCCTAAACCCAACCATCATTGGGTGATGAGAAAACCGTACTAAACTCTACAAATTAGTATGCACAAATTCTCACGAATAAGCCACTTAATCAAAAAGATACAAATTGCTGTGAGATTGTGTTGTGTAACCACATAAAAAATGGTACTGTTTAAGTGTTTCCAAGTTCTGTATTTCTACCATCTTGCGTGACATGTATAGCCATTCCGAAAGCGTCAGCAAAGTTTACTTTATTATTGAAAATAAAACAACTAGCAACAGCATAGCCTAACGTTATAAGTATTTATTACAGTCTTGTCCAAAGTACAACTTTACTTGGATTTAGATTTTAAGTCAAACCAGAGTAATTCAATTAAAACATTGTCCATAAAAAGCTTATTTATTCAGCTTAATTTTTAAATGGTGCATTTGTATGAGTGGTATTGTTGTCCACAAACATTTTATTCTTTAAAATGAAATGTAATATTTGGTAGCACTTTATTTCGACGCTCCATTTGAATATTAGTAGACTGTCTGCTTAACATCTGTTGATACTACTCCTTCAACAGACATTTAACTGACAAGAAGAAACTTTGCAATTACATGTGAACTTACGCTAACCCTAAACCCAAAACCAACAATCTACTCATAATCTAATTAACATTAAGTTGGCAGATGCAATGTAACTTAAATTCAACAAATGGACCATCAAAATAAAGTGTGACCAAATATCTTTGCAAACTACTCTAGTACATGCACTGTGACTATGATCCAGATCACCAAACCATAGAAACATAAATGTATCTTATGCATCATTATCCAGGATGTGCCAGCGGTCACGCAGATGATGTCAGTGGCGGACACGAGGACATTCGCTGGCCTGCCATTGGCTCACTGGGGGGTTCATAATAATAAAACACAGAGCCCAATAATAATATATAGAGCAGCTCCCAGATGCTCAGGCTGTTTGGAAAGTAGAACGAGAGATGAGTGGCTATAACATTTACTCAGTCAGGCTGACCGCTCCTGGCAAGCATGTCCTAGCTATTACTATAGTGTAGCTAAGATAAACTATTGAGTTGTAAAAGGGATATTTTATATAAATTTGATTTGTTTCTGTCGTGCTATAATAATACGCTCAGTGACTCTACCAACCCAGAAAACAAGACAACCTATTAACTTTGTTTTGGTAAATATTTCTCTTTGAATATGCAGTTCAGACTTTCCTTCAATAGTAATGTAGTAAGGGGGTTTAATTATATATTACCATCTATGAACCTGCACGATTCCATCCCCATCACCACTACAGCAGCAACTACTCTCTGAGATTTACAATGTCTGCACCAGAAAACAATGGAAATAATGGATGAAACAATGAACAGAAGTCTCTGTAGACTACTAAAGTGTTATATTTATTTACTCATTTTCTTTTCGGCTTAGTCCCTTATTTATCAGGGGTCGCCTTATCCAGCTTATCTAGCATATGTTTTATGCAGCGGATGCTCTTCTAGCCGCAACCCATCACTGGAAAACACCCATACACACACATACACTATGGACAATTTAGCCTACCCAATTCACCTATACCACATGTCTTTGGACTGTGGGGGAAACCGGAGCACACGGAGGAAACCCCTGCTAACACGGCGAGAACATGCAAACTCCACACAGAAACTGAAGCGATGTTAAAGCGAAAATGTTTCCAAATATCCTTTCTGAATGAGCTTGTTAACATGCTAATGTGGCTAAAGCCAGCTGTAATGAAGTTTACAGCCACCTGGCCGTCGGGAAGCAGGAGGCGGAGAACCGACAAAACTTAAAAGGTATATATTGATAAAAGTGGCTGCAGCATTTCACAGAGACTGCCGTCAAACTGAAAGCAAATGTAAAACAATATGTCCGGGCTGGATCCTCTCTTGGCTTTCTCTGCGATCGTTCCTCCTCTTACAGTGGTGGGATTCGAGGCCAGTATGCTTCACAGGTGTTCCTCATAAGCAGCCGGCCTCGTTTCGTTCCCACGGCTCTAGGCCCCGCCCTCCTCGCCTCACTAGCATTTTCTCAGACTTTATTCACCGAGACCAGAGCTCTGTTGTAGGTTTAACCGGTGTTGTGAATTGAAGAAGAGATGAAACACAATTCTACATAGCCAATCAGAGAGCTCTCTTTTAGAGACAGCTGACACTGACTTAACATGTTAAATTATGTACTGTAAACTGCCTCTGACGTGAACCCAACAAGGGGTGACTTGCAGAACACCCTAAACTAGGGGTCTCATACTGCCGGGCCACGCCTCCTTCCTCCGGCCCGCAAACTGCATCAAAAATATTTGGACCCCTAAAATATATATTTTTGAATTACAATTATTCTTGTGCATTCGCATTAAGCGACATGATTTTAACCCAGTTTTGACACCTACTGGACATTTAAGGTAGTGCATTTTTTTATTCAGTTTAGGTTTACTTTCAGTTTCTCTCTGTGTATGTTATCGAGAGTAACACATGCAGATTATTTCTATGGCTTTGAAACGTTGAAACCTTGGAAACATGTCTGTAAGGGCTCTATTTTTACTAAACTCTATTTTTGTAAATTCCCACGAATCATTCGATTATTACAACACCTGTATTGTGCTGTTTTCTTCATGGCTTACATGTTATGATTTCTCTGTAAATTGTCTATGGATGTGGAGCAACGCTCGTCCATGAACAAATACATTTCAGAAGCTGTGTGATTTGCATTACCAGGTAACAGGTAATGCTTAAATTATAAGTGCCATGTCTGTTGTCCTAAGATGCGTCTATTACTTCAGGTGTGCACTTTCTTCTCATGCCTGAATGTTAAAACGGCTTCTGAGTTGTCAGTCATTTGTGACCACCCGCCCTAAATAAACTAGTCCGACAGATGCTCAGTGAAGCAATAGTATCTGGATGCAGCCTTTATGATGCAAGCTGAGATTGCATCACTCAGCGATGCAATGTCAGACTCAATGCACTCAATGGAGCGAGTGACGTCACTGTGATGGGCAGGGTTAGGGGTGGGGTTAGGTAAGCGCATTGAAAAGTATTGGATGCAGCCCAGATTGCACTGCACAGAGTCTGCGGCCAGACCCCTCTCCATTGATGTCCTGATGCTGCTGACCAATGGCAAATTGTCAATTTGGTGTGTTCTGGCATTTATGCAGAGTTCTTTAGGCTCACTACTCCCTTACAAATCACCCCAACATGTCCTTAACATTCATTTATTCATCTAATATTCATAAGGTAAAACACAAGGTGATTAAAGAGCAAAAAAAAGGAGAAAGGTAAGCTCTTTCCTGCCAATAAAGCAGACCTTCAGAATAAGCTTGCTCAAGCAGCACAGGGAATCATTTAAGTGTGCAGGAAGTATGAGAGTGGGACTTTGCAGACGCGTTTCTGAATGCATTTAGAAGAGAGTGATTGTGGAGTTATTTCAGAGGCGAGCTCTCACAGACCTGGTGTTTATACTTAATGACTGGCCACGACTCTAGTTCACTGACTCATTCACCGCATACATGCAACAAAAGCAAGACTACGCAAGTCATACGTGGGTACTGGAAAACGGACAAAAAATTCTTTCAAGACACACTGTGTTATAGAAAATGCACATTCTCCGGTGTAAAATGTAATCAAATATTCAAGGTTAGAGGATGTTAAGTGTCAAACTTTAAAAATATTAAATCTTTTGAGTTTAAAAATTATTTTAAATAAGCAATATGATGATCCCATATCTTTCAGTAAAATTACTTGTTTGTCTGGATTTTAGCATCAGGATTGTTGAATTTATTGTTTATTTTATAATGCAATGTTTATACACACACACACACACACACACACACACACACACACACACACACACACACACACACACACACACACACACACACACACACACACACACACACACACACACACATATATATATATACATACATATATATATATACATATATATACATACATATATATATACATACATATATATACATACATACATACATATATATATATATATATATATATATATATATATATATATATATATATATATATATATATATATATATACATACATCCATACATACATACATATATATATATATATACACACACACACACACACACACACACACACACACACACACACACACACACACACACACACACACACACACACACACACACACACACACACACACACGTTTCTCAAGTCAGGTGGTGAATTTGACCAGGGGTCATTTCCAGTTTCCAAAATGCATTACAAACTGCTTGAGAAACTGTTCTACTACAATAAGTGATGAAAGTAAATTATGTTCAAGAAGATGTACTTGTGTTTACTAACCATTTATTAAGTTATATACCGCAATCAAACTATTACTGCCATGTAGGATATTTCTTCATGTTTCCAACAAGATATTTTTTTATCGCGCTATAAGAGTCTCACGTTAACATTGATAACAGCCGACCACTAATATATATATAAATCTCAAAGGAAAGGATTAATAAAAAATTTATATATTTGTAGCCGGGTAGCAAGTAGACACAAAACAAGCAAAAAAAAAATTCTTAATTGGGGTTTTATCTGACTGCTGTTTGCTAAAAAAAATATTTCAGTGGTCGAAGGGAGCACAGAGAAATAAGGTATTTGAAGACAAATTGTAAAAAAAAATAAATAAATAAATAAAACAAAATAAATGAACCTGAATAATTCAGCAAAAATTACAGTTAACTTCAGGTTACAAAATCTGTCACAAAAAAAACTATCTAAAAAACTTTAGACATTATAGTGCCACAAAATCATTTAATTTTGCCCAACAAAAAATATGTATACAAAAATAGAGTAAAAAAATATTTTTTAAATCTATCCTGAAATACGGCAGTGATCAGAAATCACGATTATTGTCTGACACGAAGTCCACTACATCGTACGCAATCCACGTCGTCCCAAAACACCATTATTTCCACGATGATTACAGCCTACAACACACCGCTCACCACGATCTGCTCAGTCACGCACGCGCATCGTGAGATGAGAAGGGACATTTCTTAAAGGGGCTATGGCTAATTTTCAACATATTATAAGAACTGGATTTATCTCGCTGACAACATATTATATTATGTTATATTATATTATATTATATTATATTATATTATATTATATTATATTATATTATGTTACATTATATTATATTATATTATATTATATTATATTATATTATATTATATTATATTATATTATACAGTCATATAAACAATCTAAATAATAAAAATGTCATAAGTTAAAGTAAAGGAACTAACTTTCTCTGTCAGGCCAATGAAAAACATAATGACTGACCAATAATTTGGAAATTGGCAGGCACATTACAAATTTTCAGTCCTAAATAAGGAAATAAACAAACAGAAGACAGTCATTACGTCAGAAACAAAATAATAATAATAAACACTTTCAAGGAAGACAGTTTGCTGTTCAGAGAGCTCAGAAATCATGCTGAATGACACACACAAGGGCATACACGGGGCCTGATGTTCCCTCAAGCATAAAGATGAGGAATCACATTTAATTTAAATCATTCAGCAGAAAATCCAGTCTCCTCACTGGAAACAAATGCTGTCATGCTTTCCTCCCGGTGAGCAGCGCTGCACGATTTGAAAGCAAAATGCAACATTACTTGACCTCGAGCTTGACCTACTTATAATACACTGCAAGCGAACCAGGTTAATGCTGTGTGTCTGACAAAGAGAAGAGGAGGTACGGAGTCGTGTTCCAGTGAATGCCAGCCAACGTCACTCGATAGAAGGCTTATTAAAAACTGCACCACTGCTAAAATTAGATTAAAGAAATGCACTTCTCGAAAAATTAATATGAGGAAGGTCAAGGGACCGAGGTAGGAAAAAAGTTTGACAAACTCTGCAACCTCCGGTACAACAGAAACTACAACTTATCAGTTGTGGTGAAAGATTAACCATGATTATTGCACTGTATCATCAGTTCTCAGATCAGATAATTAAAGAGATAGTTCACCCAATGACCCTCAAATGTTTCCAAAGCTGTATGAGCTTTATTAGTTTTTCTGTTGAACACAAAAGAAGATGCTTTGAAGAATGTTGGAAACTATTGGAGCCAAATGGCAACTATCATCAAAATATATTCTTTTGTGTACCGCATAATAAAAAAACTCCAGCAGTTTTGGAACCAGTGAGTTAATGATGGCAGAAATTGAGTGAACTGTCCCTTTAATCTTTGTGTATGTTCAAATTAGCTGCCTTATTGGATTTTGGATGATTCGTTTGATCAAAAAGAACCGGCATAATTCTGTTTTGAATGTTTCTGCAGTCACGTAATGGCCGTGGGCCACTCATGATGTCACTGCTGATGTAATGCTCTGCAACCAATCAAGAGTCTCATACGCAATCGATGGCGTTTTCGAAGAGATAGTCGAGATTCTCATGCTGTGTGTACATAAGCACTCAGGCAAGCGGCAAAAGTCATTCCAGGACACATGCTGTTACAATTTGTGTATTTGTGGAAACACGGACACAAAACAGGATGCTTTTCAGGAAAACCTTACTAAAAAGTTCTCACAGTGATCCCAAAACGGACTTGAGTCATGCTTCAAAAATATGAATGGCATACATTACATAACAAAAAAAACCAAATGTTAAGCTATTTTAATGAAATTAAATGCAAACACACATAGACATAACTTATCACTTTAAAACCCAAAAGGTAAAGGTAACTCAAACCATGTGAGCAAACCGATTGCAACAAACCATTTAAGTTCAAAAACTAACCCTAATGAGTGCTGTGAACTTAATCCATTTGAGTAAACGAAGCAATTTGAGCACAGTAAAACCCAATAAATAAAGAGAACTCAAACCAACAGAGTACTGTAAAACCAAAACCAAACCCTTTGCAATTGGTTTCCTCAAAGGGTTTGAGTTACCTTAACTTATTGGGTTTTACAGTACTTTATTAGTTCGGATTCTCCATTTATTGGGTTTTACAGTGTATTTTGTATATCTTTTATTGTATTTTATTTTTCGTTAAGCAGCAATACAATAAAGCTGATGAAAGGATTTATTTTTAAATAGTTTTGGTAAGTATTCATTTGAATTATTTCTGTTTTGTAAATGTCAACACATTTATTACACTGTAAAACCCAAGTTAAGGTAACTCAAACCATATGAGGAAACCGATTGAAACAAACCATTAGTTCAAAAACTAATCCTAATGAGTGCTGTGAACTTAATCATTTGAGTAAATGAAGCAATTTAAGCACAGTAAAACCCAATAAATGAAGAGAACTTAAACCAATTGAGTACTGTAAAACCCAATATGTTAAGGCAACTCACACCGTTTGAGGAAACTAATTGCTGCAAACCATTTGAGTTAAAAAAAAAAGAGTACTGTGAACTTACTCCATTTAAGTTGAAGTAATGTGGTATTCAATTAACTCATTACCTTCAACACTGATTTCAAACTCTTTTCAAATGAGTAGAATGAACTTTCAGTCAATTTTCACTCATTTCACACTCATTTCATTTAATAAAGCTGACTTTTGGGTTTTACAGTGTAAAAAAATATTTACTAAAATTGTAAGCTAGCTGCCAAAGAAATGCCTCTTATTTTTATTAAATTAAAAAAATAAATAAGTAAATAAATAAATAAATAAAACTTTATAAATATTTCCAGAAATGTCAAAAACACAAAAAGGCTACAAAATATAAATAAGCTCATCGTACACAAATGGATAAAATGCAAACATGAAAGTTGCCAAGTAGATGTCATTGATACACTGCAATGAAAAACATTCATTCAATCAGTTTCTTTTCGTCTTAGTCCCTTTATTAATCTAGGGTTGCCAAAGAGGAATGAACCGCCAACTTATCCAACATATGTTTTACACAGCAGATGCCCTTCCAGCTGCAACCAATCACTGGGAAACATCCATACACACTCATTCACACAAAAACACTAGGGAAAGTTTAACCGACCCAATTCACCAATAGGAAACGTTTTTGGACTTTTTGGGGAAACCGGAACAACCGGTGGAAACCCACTCGAACACGAGGAGAACATGCAAACTAACCCAGCTGAGGCTCGAACCAGCGGCCTTCTTGATGTGAGACGATTGTGCTACTAACTGCGCCACCATGAGCAAATATATTATACATATAAATAATACAATAAATTATAACAATTGTCCAGTCATTATTTATTACATTTTTTTTCCTGATGTTAGTGTAACCCTAATGGCATTTATTATTGAATATCTGGCAACTACAGATATTAATTTCTTCTTCATTTTCTTTTTATTTTACAGCGAGTCAGTGCTTTAAACTACACTTGTAATTATTCTATTAGGACACCTGTATGAACTCGAGATTCCATAACAGCAATTTCCTTTTGTGATATTAACGCTGAGCCTTGTTAATCACACACTTTGCATCCTAGGCTAGACAATGCACTTGTTTCGCTCTAAAGAAAGAAAAAAAAAAGGCCCTTTTCGCTTCTCTTTCTCACCATTGGAGACAGAGGCGCGTGTTGTTCCTGTAGTGTGACCATCTGTGGACTCAGCGGCGTGGATTGTGCCTCTGACTCCAAACACACAGTTAGCGAAGCGAAGTGGACGGTGTGTTTGGCTCTCACAGGGACATCTCACACACCGGGGTGTCCAGGTGGACTCATCAGTCTCCTACTGTTATATAAGACAGACACAGAGACGGAGAGGAACAAGGTCGAAATGATGGATGGAGATCAGGAAAATGTGGGAGAAGCTAATGTCTTATAAACGAAGAAATATAAAAAATAGGCAACTGTATCAAAAGTGCTAATGTTCTGCTTACTGATGATGAGTGGACCACTTGGAAATAACAAAAATTCACTAGTACACATTCGCTAAAAAGGAATCAATTACTCACTGTTTTGTTGATCAGTGGTGGAAAGAGAACTGAAAAATCATACTCAAATAAAAGTACCAGTTACTCTACGTGCCTAAAAATGTACTGCAATTAGAGTAAAAGTATTAGTTGTAAATATCACTCAAAGTATGAGTAAAAAGTAGAGCTTTCTCAATAGAAGGTACTCAATAGTCGTGATTATTACGCTTCAAAAACCGGATGCGTTTACATGTAATTTGTGGATGTGTGTAAACGTAACATTCTGTAGTGCATTTATTTAATGCCCAGCAGTCACACAATGTCATAAGACGTTAATATTAGGTTTGAATTGAACAAAATCAATGTCTAGCCAGCGTCTAAGGACAATATTTATTTTTATGGCCAATAACGACGTCAAATTACGATGATACTTAGTGATTGTGTTACAATGAGACCAAAATCCAGCGTCGAGCCAACATCTAAAACCAACGTCATATTGATGTCAAATAATGACATTTATTTGTCAGATATGACAACCAAAATCCGACATTTGATAGACGTTATTTGGTTGATTTTATGTTGGACGTTAGACATTAACGTAGGCCTGGTGTTGGGTTCTGACATCAACCCGATTTTCATCTCCAAACAAAATGCAAATATCAAGGTCATTACGTGTGAAGATTTTGGACATCTTCTTGGACACTTTTAATGCTTCCAAATAGTTTGCTGCAATTACAAATCCCTTAAACCATGGGATAGTTCAGTATGATGAGATTTACCTTATATGTGCAATTTGATTGGACAGGAATCACAGGACTGATTTTTCTAATCCCCATAGACAGAAAAAAATAGGGACTGCAGGTTAAAGAAAAGTAGTGGAGTAAAAGTACCGATACAGCACTTGTACTCAAAATGTACTCAAAAGAAAGTAAAAGTACACGTTTTTAATGCTGCTTAGTAAATTACCATTTATAAGAAAAGCTACTCAATTACAGTTTGTAATACAGTTTGTTACAGTATTTGTAATTTGTTACTTTACAGCACTGGTGTTGATCTAAATGCCTTTGACTTTATATTCTTACTTAAAACACAAAAGTTAGAAAAAAACTTATTTAACTGATGAAATGAAATTGGATTTGACTGGAGTTAAGATTCAAACATTAAAAAATGCCATCAAAGATTTATTTAAGTGGTTCATTAGGGTTCTGAGCAATTTTATATAAGTCTTCTAAAAAGTACATGTCCTTATGTGATCATTACTCAGAACAGATAAAAAATTAAAACATTTTCACTGAAAATAAAATAGCAGTGCTTTGAGATCTACAAAAGCACCAACGTTTAAAATTTTTATATATATATATATATATATATATATATATATATATATATATATATATATATATATATATATATATATATATATATTATTATTATTTTTTTATTTACCATCACAGTCTCCATTCACTTTCATCTAGACATGGGAAAATGACTGCTTTCAATGTCTACTTGAAGGTTTGGCCAGAGGAGAAATGGTCGTGTTCAACAGAGCCTGGTTTCTCTCAAGTTTTTTTTTTCTTCACTTTCATCAATTGGTAAAGTTTTGTTCCTCGCCACTGTTACTACTGGCTTGCTTGGTTTGGGACATGCAGTGTCCAGTTCAGCAGTAAAAATTAAACCACACTGAACTGAACTAAACTGAACTCAATTTATTAGCCCACGGTTTTACAAACAAGGTTTAAGGCTAGTCAAGAATAAATTGCATGTCTCAGCTCAAAATAACTTGCGGTGAGATGTCTTAAAATATGTCAGTGTCATTTTTTTTTAGTCTCCAGATGCACACCAGCTATATTTTTCTGGCTATATTTTTTCAGGCCATTTTTATAAATGTGTCTTAAATAGCCTAATTTAACTAAGGCCTAGTCCTGGCTTAATCAAGCCCTGTTTGTGAAACTGGGCCTAGAACTTCTATGTGAATCTGCTTTGACACAATCTACATTGTAAAAGCGCTATAGAAATAAAGATGAATTGAATTGAATTTACTTCGGTTTGAAAAAGTCAATGTTTTAAAAACGCTAAAATGTTTGTTATGCCGTTCCCAAGGTACAGTATATGTAGGTACAGTATTTTACAACTATTTTATTTTGTGGGTTTTTTTTATTATTGAAACAGCATTTCCAGTTGAAAAGGACCCTCCAAATCAAAAACTACTGGTCAGCCCATGACTCAGGAAACGTTTGAAAAAAGATCGATTATAAACCAACATCCAGGCATGCTATAGTCCTAAACAGTGCAGAGGCTTTACTTTATATCCAAACAACAGAAAGATATCCAAAAATGCCTTTTTATGCTATACAATTAGGTTAGAAGTTAACCTATTAAGTTATTAAACAAAAAAATCTTGTTTTTGATAGCAGAAGTCAATGATTTATTTCTATTATTTAGCCTGACATGTTTGCTGTTCCAAAATATCTAAAATGTTAAAGATATAGTGTGATCAATGACGAAAAAGGAGTTGTTTTTACCCAGACATTTAAAAAGAACATATTTTGGAGCAGTAATCACAATACTGTGAAACCGTGATATTTTTATCCAATGTTATCATACCGTCAGAATTTTAAACCAGCCCATGTCTGATCCATCTATAAAATATTCTTCAGTTGTTTTCTTTTCATGTTCTATATAATTATATATGTTACATGTATACATGTTGTTTATAATTACACGAACACAAACAAACAAATAAATAAATATTGTAAATATAAATATTGTACTGATTTATTATTGAATAAAGTACTGATCACTCCAATTCAAGAGTTTGTTTGACATGAGTTTTAATTTCCATGCACAAATCACAAGTGCATCATTTTTACTTTTAGCTAAAACATAATGATATATATATTAAAAATGATTTAGAAAATTCTACATGGATTGTCCTGATATTCTGTGGTTAACGAAAATGTGTTTAGATTGCGCTCATTCCCAGAATGCTGTGTCTGCACTGATGATATCAGAGCGCAAGGCAATGCAACTTGCAATCTCAACTTGCTTCTCAAACTGCAGTTATTTCTCCCTTATCCGACAACATCTCGTTCTCCTCCCTGGTACGGCTTATTTCTGAAACTGAACCCGGACCCTTTTGGAGGCATTGGTTCAAACTAAATAAACCATACACTGTAAAGTCATTAAGGCTTAACGGCTCTATAGATGGTAAGCCAGTGGATGCCTGTCTTTTATCCTTAAGCGCAGGGTTGTACCTCGGTGAATGCTATACAACTTTTCAACACATTTGCAAAGGGAGGAAGCTGGAGATAAATTCAGAAAGGCATCCGAGAGGGATATACATATCTCTGCTTGAGCACAGTAGTGACGTTTGCAGTGTACGCCGCTATCTAGGCATCTCTATAGTTGGATGAGCATTATGTCATCTTTCCACTACCAGATGATATTTCCGCCACTATTATCATTGTTGCTAAAGCTGGAGTTCAACACAACACCTTACAACTGAACCTTAAAAACTACTACAATTCATTTTAGGGCTTTACTTTTTAAAGACTATGGTTTTAACCAGGGGTGCCTAAACTTTTACTTATAAAGAGCCGAAACCCAAACTTAATTGAAGGCTTTAGAGAATATTGAATATACCTAGTTGTGTTGCATTAAATTTGCTATGGGTAATTTGCTAATTTATTTGGCAAAGATTTAAAAATAACTATAAAATGTTGCTTTAAAACATATTAATTAATGATGCAGTATCCTTTTTAAGTTTTTTATAATGAACTTATGATAATAAAAACAAACAATCCCATTTATAACACAATGGAGTTAATGCTGAATACACTTGTTGAGCTGCTCCTGCCTTTGCCTTAATTTGCTCTGCAAATCTCGTGCATTGTCTTCTACAGTATATGTCAAGTGACAGTACCTACGTTTTAAAAGTCTGGTTTATTAACATTTAAATGAAACATTTATTTTTAGTTTGTAGCTCCTCAATTAAACAAAGAAACAAAAGGTTATGTAAAATTCGAAATGGTGATCTCTCTTAAAGGCATTTGCCCCAACCAACTACCTATCATTCATTCCTCTCTTTTCAAATGGGATGATAGCCCAAACCAAAATTTAACATTGGCCAAATTTTGCCAGCGAGCCCTAGTTTGGGGAGCAATCGTTTTAACTGTTCACTCTAGCTAAAACAGAGTTAATTCTGAATAGATCTCTATGCTTTAGTTCATCAGAAGAGTGGAAAAACGACCTAAAAAGTTATTCCAATAACTGTTTCTCTGTACCATTATTGTAAATGTAATGGAGTGGACTTCTTTTATAATTAGAACACTTATTAAACTGTATCTTTATTATTATGTACATTATGTATTAGTATGTACACTGAAAAAGAAAATCTGATAATCAACAACTTACAAAATTTCAAAATTTGGAAATAATATATGTATAAGAAATAGAGAAAAAAGTCTGCAAAATAACCGAAAATGTACTAGCAATTTATTACAACGTTTTGTATCATAATATACAACACCAACCCAGACAATATTTCACTTTGAACTATTACAAATGGTAATAAAAGTCACTTTTTCAAACTCTTCAAGGTTAAAAGTTGACGAAAGAAAGATCAAGGTCCCATAATGCAATTCAAAAGCATAAAATAACAAATAAATAGTAGTATGGTTGTAAATTCATTTCATGGTGGCTTCTGTTGTCTAATTTTGCTATTGTTATATACTAATGCAAGTAAAAACCGTCACCCATATATATTTGCATATAGTATAAAATAATAATAGATAGAATAAAGTCTGTAATATGACAAAGTACTGGCAGTTTATTAACAGGTTTTTAAACTTTAACATTACTCTACAAACTTAGGTAAAATCTTACTTCAAACTATTAAAAATGTCAATAAAAAACTATTTAATCAAACTTTTCAAAGTTAAAAGTTGTTGGAGAAAAGATAAGTCATCAAAAGTATAAATAAGTGAAAAAAAAACAATTAATCAAACAATACAAAAAAATAATAATTTACTGTTAATTTACAGATTTTTTCTCTCTATTCTGTTGGATTTATTATAACATTTTTATTCACTTCGTAATCTTTTGTACTCCAACAGATCAATAGAGTCCAATATGACAATAATTTTGTTTTGTTTTTTTTCAACCCAGGCTCATTCTGAAAATGTACCATTATATACATTTCTGGAGAGTGACAAATATGTCCCAGGAGCTCCTTTTATTTTGGTGAATCTACTAGAGGCCGCTGTGTAAGCTATTTCAGATCTCAAATTTCTCTCGCAAGTGCCATTTGCGCCTGCTGTTCTCACACAAATCCACCAAAGGCCACTGTCGACTAACTGACTGACCGACCGACCAATCGACTGACTGAGCCACCCTCCTCCTTCCCTAAAACCCAATCAATAGTGTTTTCAAAAGCATCGACTGACCCGCACACCCACTTCCCTAAACCCAACCGACAGTCTTCAAAAGCAATCCAGAAAAAGAAAAGCCCCCTGTTTTTTACCACGGTATCAGATTTTACCACATTCTCAGCCTGTTATTTAATTGTTTACTGTGTTTTTTTTTTCTCCTGTTTTTGTTTTACCTGCTTTCTGGAATCGTTCTTTTCTGGACATCGCTAGTCAACTCCTCTCTGTGCCTCAAGTAAGCCAATGTACATGGCGTGCTAACTGGACAAACTGGTAACAGCGGGAAAGCCGTCCATACGGAGGTCAGTGGTCAGCTGGTAAGTGCAAAAAGGAACGGTGCTATACCGCCCGTAGCATTCGTTTAAAAAACGAAATGCAGCCATACCTACTTATGGCTACATAATGTGCGCTCTCCAGAAATGTATAGAGGGCTACGTTTTCAGACTGAACTCATGTTGTTGTTGTTGTAGTTTTTTTTATTTTTTTATTTAGTATTAACTCGATTAACACTAAATTAAGTATAAGTTTTGTTCTCATTTTGTTTTGTTTTGTAAACATTGTACATTTTAATGATACCATATACAATTTCAAGCAATTTGTAAATTTGAATATTAATAGCTATGTTTCCAGAAACCAATTTCAATACACAATTTTAATACAGTATTCAGACGTATTTAGACGCATTATCGTATTTGTAAAAATCGTATCAAATGAACAGGAATGCTTGAAATATCTGGTGATCATCTGATTTTAACATCTTGCACTTCAAGCCCTGCAAAGGTCGCCAAATTTCACACCTACCAGATGAACATCCAAATGTCTAAAATGACTAAACACCACTATCCGGCTAAAAAAATGTAGTTAATCACGTAACATATGTTTAAGCGCTAGATAAAAGCCCCCAAATGGAGATGGAAAGGCCGTTCAGCTGAAATCATTACCCAGACAACACTACTTCAAAGTGAATTTACAATTAAATTATTTCCATATCATTGACCACTGAGTGCGCAATTGAACTAAATGAATGTGTTAAATTGACAGCCCTGAATAATTCATGAACGAATTGGGTGTACATGTGCACACACACATTCACACCACGACTCTCTTATTTCTGTGGCTCTCAGCTGGCAGACGGAGTAACCTTACACTGAAAGTTGCCCCCTCTGCCCGCTTCCCTCTCCTCCCAAATGTCATATGTGAGACGTCCTGCGCTCAGGGACAAAGACAGGCATTCGGTTTCCAAGCGGGACTTAGCAACATCCAAACTTAGCTGTGAGTCACGGAGAAAAGGGGGCACGAGGGGTTTCTACCGGGCAGTGACAGGGCAGAAGGAGATCCCCCTCACCCACCCCCGATTGCAAAAATAGATGTACAATGAGTGAAAATATCTTCTCTTCGCTTTTGTGCTCCTTGGAGGTTGGAATATTCCACAATGTGTGTGCCACCCAGAAAGCTGGATGACTAGGAGTCATGCTTAAATAAGACTACATACCATTTGTGACTTGTGAGAGACAAAAGAAAAAGGGAGAAATATTTAAGTGACGTAGAGTGAAATTTATTTGATAGTATAATTTCATTATTATTAATCCCATTTTTATATAAAAGTGTCAAACAAATTTAAGTGGTAGAACAAATGTCGTTAAAGCCTTTCCTTTCAATATACAATTAGACCTTTAAAGCAAAAACTAATCCCTTTTAAACATTAATTAAGTTTTTAAAAGACATTAATCCCTGAATATTTGTTCAATAAAATTTTACTTAAAATAATAATAAAAAATATAGAAATATAAATTAAGACTAAAATTACAATCAAGCTATTTAATATGCAAATAAAAACTCACTAAGCCATTTAAATACAATTATAATAAAATAAATCTCGCTAATTTCGCATTCAATAATTTTTTTACATAATAATAATAGTAATAATAATAGGAATAATAATTAGTGACTTGTGAAAGTGATTTTAGTAAAACAGCTAAATTTATCTGTTTTATACACCATAAAATTATATAACGAAACTTCCTGAATGACGACAAATGTTTTGTTAATTTACCTTTGTTTGATATGTTAATCCAACGCAATCTCATGGCAATTCGTAACTTTTTGATTTAGTGGTTAATTTGTATGGATTCGTACGATCTAATTCGTACAATTTAGTACAATTTGCTCATTATCCAATGACGGTTGGGGTTAGGGATGGAGTTGGGTGCCACACCTCCTTCTTAAAATCGTACATTTTCGTACGACTGAACTCGTCCGAATTAGCCACTAAACTGACAAAAAGTAAAATACTTACAATTCTTCGAGAGATCAGGCTGGTTAATCAGGTTTCAACTACATTTTTTTAAGTTATGCAAAGTTTAACTTGATATTTTAAGTTTGTTTGACTGATGTAAGTTGAGGTGACTAGAAAAGTTAATCTGTTTCAACAAAAAAAAATTAAGGCAGCAAGATTTTTTTAGTGTTATTTAATTATGAGTAATCCAAATTGTAAATAAAAAGAGTCAAGTATATTTCTGCGCTACAACAAATTCCTTTTGCAGGCATTCATTTTAATATAAATTGATATTCAAAGTAAAACTAAACCCTTTTAGATGAACACATTAAGCATTAAATATTTGTTCAATAAAACTTAACTCAAAATAATAATAAAAAGAGAAATATTAAGACTAAAAATAAGCTATTTTAGATACAAATGAAAACTTAAAGCACGTTTAAAAAGAATTGTGTATAATAAAACAAAATTCTAAGATACTTGCATTCAATAAAGAATGTTTTAATAGTAATAATAATAATAATAACAATAATTTGAAAACTTATAAATGATCTCAACTTAGTAGTTTCACAAAACAAAACGAAACGAAGACAAAACGAAACTAAACTAAATGAAACAAACGTAAATGAAACAAAACAAAATAACAAAAACAAACAAAACAAAAAACAAAACGAACTGAAACTAAATAAAAAAAAAACAAAACAAAACAAAAAAATGAAATGAAATAAACAAGACAAAACAACACAAAATAAAGCAAAGCAAAAAACTTAAAAGCATAAAGATGTAAAAATTACAAAATAAAACAAAAGGGTATGACTTCTAAAAGAAATTGTGTTAAACTCTCATACCAAAGATGAACTAAATGTTTCATCAGGTTTGATGAGCAACTTATAGCGACATAAAGAACTGCATCAACACTGTATACATAGTTATCACAGCCAATCTTTTATCTGCAAGACAGTATCTAGTCGCAAAACGACAAGTGATCAGAGCAATTCCTTATTCGACTGGGAATATCTCTTTAATGAATGCGCCTGTTAAACAAGTCTAATGTAATAAACTGCCCCTGAACTCAGTTTTACAGTAATCGACAGTGCAGGAAAAAATAATGTTTCACAGTGCATCCACTGTCCTTTGAAGAATGAACTCATTATTGCCAGAGTTTATATTGATGTAGCGCACGCACCTAGAAGACTAAATGAATGTGTGTTTTGAGCACAACATGGCAGTTCTGATGTTATCAGTCCAGTGCTCTAATGGCTGCGTCTAATGATGGCTGGCAGACGGAAAACTTTTTTCTTCTCCTTTTTGCTATCACTCGGATATCCATGTTTCACAAAGACAGAGATAACAGGAATGCGTGGTCCTACATATACAGTTGACGTCAGAATTATTACCCCCTTTTGAATTTTTTTTCTTTTTTAAATATTTGCCAAATAATGTTTAACAGAGCAAGGACATTTTCACAGTAAGTCTGATTTTTTTTCTTTTGGAAAAAGTATTATTTGTTTTATTTTGGCTAGAATAAATGCAGTTTTTAAGTTAAAAAAAAAAAAGAAGTAAGGTCAATATTATTAGCCCCTTTAAGCTATATTTTTTCCAATAGTCTACAAAACAAACCATCGCTATACAATAACTTGCCTAATTACCCTAACTTGCCTAGTTAACCTAACTAACCTAGTTAAGCCTTTAAATATCACTTTGAGCTGTATAGAAGTGTCTTGAAAAATATCTAGTCAAATATTATTTGCTGTCATTAAAACAGATAAAATAAATCAGTGAATAGAAATGAGTAATTAAAACTATCATGTTTAGAAATGTGTTGACAACATATTCTCTCTATAAAACAGAAGTTGGGGAAACAGGGGGACTAATAATTCAGGGGGTTTAATAATCCTGACTTCAACTGTGCATAAAATAGGTGATGTATTAACAAAACTTGCACTCAAATATATTTTGTGGTGACACAAATGCCTTGTCAAAGTCCTTTAAAAATGCTTAATTGGCATTTAATGTATCTTAAATACTGCTTAAATGTCCAAATGATAGATTGTTATATTAAATATGCATACATTTGCATACAATTTTGCATACAGTTTTAGGGGGAAAAATATTTTGGGAAAATATTTTTTTTATTTCATTCAGAAAATTGTGTAAAAAAACAATAAGTAAATAAATAAATAAATAAATAATAAAACTTAGATTGAGTATATAAATATAGATAAATATTGTTAAGTTTGTAGTTAATGTGCTGCTTTATGGGGAATTTATTTGTTTATTTATTTATTTATGGAAAAAACAGGATTTAAATATATGTATTATTTGAAATTTACAAACACAAATTAATTGAAAAAAAATATTACAAATGAAATCTAAGATTAAAAAATAAAAAAAGGTGTGTTTTTGGTTTAAAAATGTAACCTAAAATATTAATTATTATAAAATTTGAATACAAATTACAAATTAATAATATTTTTGCTAAATATTTTTTTTAGTTTTGAGCAACATCAAAAAACAGTTTTATAAATTTGCATCGATCGCAACTTCTGTGTACACAGCCTCAAATATTACATCAGCACGTCGAGGGCATAGATTTACTCTAGACATTGTTGAGGATGTACATGTGTCTATAGTCAGCTGAATACACAAAACAGACCAAGCTGTGCCCTGTATATAACACGACCTGGCATTTGCATCATGTTAAGCGTGTAATAACGGTGTTATAAGAGTTGGTTTAGCGGAATGTGAAATGATGAAACTATTTAAACTCAGTGCCGTACAGCACAAGAAATCATCTTCTGAAATAACATCCACAGACATGAAACGCATCAATCACGTCACTTTCAGATGGCTTTAGGGTGCAAGAGGACACAAGCTGAACTTCCAAATGAGAAACGGCGACGGGGCAGTTGCGGATTTGAAGACAATGTTATTCAGAGTTAATAATGTGGCAGAAGCAGAGCTGTGACTCTGGACAGAACAGAAGTGACACAGGAAGTGGCTCTGATCTGATGTCATTAACTGAAGGACATACAGAGCAGCAGATGAAGACCAGACCAGGTAGATCAATCATCAAAACATGATGACACTTCAAGGAAACATGCATTCATGAGTAAACATATAAAAATGCATGCTAATAATAAATATATACAGTATCGAAAGTGTACCAATAATTATAACAGAAAGAATACTTATATAAAACCATAATAAATCCGCAATTATTCAAAATAATTGTAAGATTTTAGGATGAATTAGTAGTATAATAGTAGGAATAAAAACAAGATATAAAGGTGTTAATTATCAGAATCAGAAAGAGCTTTATTGCCAGGTTCACACATTACTTTGTGTTCGTGACAGAGCTTCTACAGTGCAACAGAATGACAGAAACAGGACAAAAAACAGATAATAAATATATATTAAATGTTAATATATGTTATATGCTAAATATACAAATTTACGTGTGTGTGTGTACAGCTATATTACTATATACAATGTTACACTGTAAAATTGATTGGGTTTTACAGTACTCAGTTGGTTTGAGTTCTCTTCATTTATTGGGTTTTACTGTGCTCAAATTGCTTCGTTTACTCAAATGGATTAAGTTCAGCACTTATTATGATTAGTTTTTGAATGGTTTGTTGCAATCGGTTTTCTTTAAATGGTTTGAGTTATTTTAACTTATTGGGTTTAACAGTGTATATGTGCAGTTGTTATGTGAAAATTGGCATGTAAGGTATGTTGTTAAATAAGTGTATACGTGTATAAAAAGTGTATAACAAGTAGTGAGGTTTGTTTCACAATTACTATCATCAAGTGTTCATGAGATGGATTGCCTGAGGGGAGCATGACATGGAGGCAGCCATTGTCGTCGGCGCCATCTTAAAGGGGCACTTATCATATATGGGCCAAATATAATATTGTTTCAAAATAGTTTTTTCATTAAGAATTTTTTTGTATTTTTACCTTTATTAAAATTCACTAAAATGTGAATTGTATACCAAAAAATATGTTAATGTCATCTGATGATATTAAAAGATTAATAGTTCTCTTATTTAAATATATATACAGCTGAAGTCAGAATTATCAGCCCTCCATTGATTTTTTTTCTTCTTTAAATATTCAAAATATTCTTTAAATATTTCCCAAATGATGTTTAACAGAGTTTAATTTTCACAGTATGTCTGATAATATTTTTTCTTTTGGAGAGAGTTTTATTTGTTTTATTTCGGCTAGAAAAAAAGCATTTTTTAATTTTTAAAAAACATTTTTAAATCAAAATTATTAGCCCCTTTAAGTTATATATTTTTTGCAGCCTGATCTCACGAGGACTCCTAAGTATTTTACGTTTTTCCAGTTTAGTGGCTAATTTGTACGAATTCGTACAAGTTCAGTGGTACGAAAATGTATGATTTTAAAAAGGAGGCGTGGCATCCAACCCCACCCCTAACACCAACTGTCACTGGGTGATGAGCAAATTATCCTAAATTGTACGAATTACAACGTACAAATTCATACAAATTAGCCACTAAATCAAAAAGTTACGAATTTCAGTGAGATTGTGTTGATTTTTTAATTTACAGAGCAAACCATCATTATACAATAACTAGATTAATTACACTAACCTGCCTGATTAACCTAGTTAAGTCTTTAAATGTCACTTTAAGCTGTATAGTGTCTTGAAAAATATCTAGTCAAATATTATTTACTGTCATCATGGCAAAGAACAAATAAATCAGTTACTAGAAATGAGTTATTAAATCTATTATGTTTAGAAATGTGTTGAAAAAATATTCTCTAAATTAAAAAGAAATTGGGGGAAAAATATACAGGGCTAATAATTCAGAGGGTTTAATAATTTTGACTTCAACTGTATATAATATAGTTGATGTATTTTAATCTTATTGAATTAAGTCTTTTAATGCCATCAAATGATTTGTCTGAATATGACCACATTTTATTTTGTATATATAAATGAATATAGATAAAGTTAAAATACATTTATTTATTTATTTATTTATTTATTATTTTTTCAATGTTATGTCAAGGATTTCAGGTTTCCAAATTATTTTGGTCAAACCAAGAGTTATGATAAGAGTTAAGTAATTTTTGTGTGCAATTTAAAAAAAAAAAAGAAAAAAAAGGAAAAAAAGAAAAGTAATTTAATGTCAACTATTTTTGTTGTCATTCCAAGCCCCTTTTGTCAAATTGCTTTATTTACTCAAATGGATTAAGTTCACAGAACTCATTAAGATCATTAAGATTGTTTTTTTTTTTTTTCTACTTAAATGGTTTGTTGCAATCGCTTTCCTTAAACGGTTTGAGTTACCTTAACTTTTTTGGTTTTACAATGTATAAAAAAAACAAAGGCAACACAATCCACCATTGTATCCAGCAGCAATCTCCATGTAAGTGATCTCCCATCAGCTTTGGCCTGTCATCATTTGATTGATAGTGTGTGCTGCTATAAGCTCATCTCCTCTGCTAAGCTTTATTATTAGTATGGAAACGGCCATCTGAATGAACTTCTGATCTGGTTAATGTGTGAATGGACACATGACGTCTGTCCTTCATTTCGCCACCTGAGACACAGGTGCATTGGGCCAGTACTGCACCGCAGGCATCAGACACAATGATTGCAATATTTAAGCAAAGCATCATTTCATATAAATGCGCGTTATTAGGGAGGACGTATTCAAACACACGCGTATGCACATGCACTCAATGCTCTGCTTTTGAATTTTTGCTGTCTATTGATTCAGTTTATCAAAGTTGGGGATACCAGTTTTACTGGCATAATGTGACTTGTGTGCGGGATATAGGAAAATGCGAAACAGATTAGGAAAATGGATCTGGATGTTGCACAACCAAATGTGAGTTTCAGCATGGTTTTATTTATTTGATGAAATTAGTCTTTAAACCAAGGATGCCATAGAAGTGGAGAAGAACCATAATTTTTTCATAAAAATATTAAGAAGCAAAATGGTTTTTAATCTCAATAATAATAATAATAATAATAATAATAATAATAATAATAATAATAGTTGCTGTTGTTGTCAATATTATTATCATTAATATTGCAGTTTATCCCATCAAATAAAATGTATTGATGAGTTTAAGTGATTGTATATATTTACTCCCAGTTTAAGTCAAAATTATTAACCCCCCTGAATTATTAATTATTAGCCCCCTGTTTTTTTCTAATAACTGACACTTCAAGACACAGCTTAAAGTGACATTTAAAGGCTTAACTAGGTTACTTAGGTTAACTAGGCAGGATAGGGTAATTAGACAAGTTATTGTATAACAATGGTTTGTTCTGTAGACTATTGAATAAATACATAGCTTAATGGGGCTAATAATATTGACTTTTGATATATGGTCCATTAGGATAAAACAACACTTGGCAATATTATTAAAAATAATATATTTAGAACAAAAATAATAATTCAAAAAATTTATCTGACGGTAGACAAATGAAGGCGCTGATAAAATCTGTATTTAAGTTGTCCAAAATACCTACATAGCTATGCATATTATTCAGTCATTCATTTTCTTTTGGCTTAGTTCCTTAATTATTATGGGATTCCACAGTGGTATTAACGGCCAACTATTGCAGCATACATTTTATGCAGTGGATGTCCTTCCAGCTGCAACCTATTACTGCACTGTAAAACCCAACAATCAACTTCATCAAATGAAATGAGTGTAGTTAACTCAAAATTGACTGAAAGTTAATTCTACTCTTTTGAAAAGAGTTTTGAACTCTGTTGAAGGCAAGGCAAAGCAAGGCAAGTTTATTTATATAGCACATTTCATACACAGTTGCAATTCAAAGGGCTTTACATAAACAAGAATAAAATAAAAAAGTAAAAAATATATATATAAATAAAAATAAAAAAGGTAAAGAAGGTAAAGAGTTCATTAAATACCTCATTACTTCAACTTAAATGGAGTAAGTTCACAGTACTCATATAGATTAGTTTAACTCAAATGGTTTGAGCTGCCTTAAATTATAGGGTTTTACAGTTCTCATGAGTTTTCTTCATTTATTGGGTTTTACAGTGCTGAAATTGCTTCGTTTAGTCAAATGGATTAAGTTCACAGGATTAGTATTTGAAGTTAAATGGTTGTTGCAATCGGTTTCCTTAAATGGTTTGAGTTAAATTAACGTATTGGGTTTTACAGTGTAGTGTATTAGCATCATCACCGCTGCCATCTTTCTGTTGGTGGTTGCATTCATTCCAATGAAACTCCACATGCTGCTAAAACACTGACAAAGTCCTAGTTTCATCATTGTGTCCTCATGTAACTCACCTCTCAAAAGGACAAAAGGTAGACTAGCGACTTTAAGGAAAAGATGAGTCATACTTTGTACTTGATTTTGTGTCACTAGGAAACAATTGATCTTTGCGAGTGTAAATGTTTGTGTAGGATCTTATATGCAGTATAGTAAACACTCCTCCGCAAATGAACCAGCATGTCTAACACTATACCGTACACTCCTAACATGTAGCGACGTTTTAACCCAAATTTGGGTAAAATATGAACCAACTCTGAGTTAAATCTTTTAGTCACGCTTTGGTTGTTGAACCAATTCAAATTATTGAAATTACTGATTGTAATTGGCTGTAAAATTCCAAGCTGTGATTATTGCCAGGTAAACACACACACAGCTAATTTTAGTGTAAAAATATTGTACTACACACAGGAGCTGTTTGAAGACAAAAAACAGGCAAATGTCTTGAAGTACAACATCTGAACAGCATCTTTAGGCAAGGTTACCATTGTAAGCAGAATAATTTATCCTGTTTATTGATTTATTTGAGATTAATGCACAACCTCGGTGAAATGGATCTCCAATTTAGGTGTGCATTATTTTGCTAATAATTCAATGGACATGAGTCAATCATTATGTACTTAACTATGACTTTTGCATATCATTTTTTAGGTGATGCTGCAGTCACACAGGTCGAGCTTATGAAATTCTGTTGTACAACACTGTGAAAAGGATTAAACAAGATGATTAGACATTAAAAAAGGAGGGATTGGTCCATATTTAAAATTTCTGTACAGAGTGATGATCTCTTGATCTTCTATTAATCTTCTATTAATCTCACATAATCACAAGATGTGATTTTGCAGTTCGGAGTTAACCAAGCTTGAACCTTGCAAAGCAGCCAACTTCAAAACTTGCTGAACGATCTTGCGTTTCCGGTCTGTCATATCCGAATTCGTGTGAATGAAAGTCTATGGGGTGAAAAGTGTAGTGTAACCACGGGTTAAGAATAAGAGATTTTAACTATGGTCATGACAATAAAGCAATAATATGTTATTTATAATAAGTACTAAGAAGCAGCCAATATGCTAGTAATATGCATGCTAATAAATTAGAGATAATTAGTTCTACTAAATTATCTAAACTAAAGTGTCACCAAGTGTTACAAAAGCATTAATAATTGTAAGAACAACCAAAAAATAAAAAACTTTAGATTACTATTTCACACTAAAAACACTAGAATATTAAAGTAAACATCATCTTCCAAGAAGAAGAAACAAAGTTGATTTAACCCTCAAATTACGGATTCCGTCCATTCAATATTGTTCTTTCAAACCACAAATCAACAGAGCTTAATAATTGACCTTTAAGATATTGTCTAAATCTTTAAAGGTTTCTTAAAATTGACCTTGAATGATGGTTTTGTGGTCCAGTGTCTCATTTTACCCAAATTTGGGTTAAAGCAATCTAGCGTTTAGCATATTAAGTGTGCTTGACAGTGTGTAACCAGAGTCGCTGGTGTATTAAAGAGATTGTTGAAGCCAACCTGTACTGAGCCAGAACAGGCATGAAATATTCACAACACACACACAAAGCTAAAACATGCCAAGGCAGATGGTGTGACATTCGAAGAGCACAATCCAGCAGCCTATCAATAGGATACAGAGAACATTTTGTGGAGAGGGGCGTGATGGGTAATAAACACTTTATTCCCACAGAGGGGCTTGGTTACAGCGCCACCTTGTGGTGCGTCGCCACATGCCATATGTTTGGGCATGTGGTTACTGATTGTTGACCTCTGATACACATGGACAGATGGACCAAAACAGAGCCTGGGGAGACCAGATAGGTTTGTACCTTGGCTTCAAAGGCATCCAATGGAGTTATATCACAGAAGTTAGATTTTGAAAACTTATGCACTCAATCCTTTGCATTTGCCTCTGCTGTCTGAGTCCAGGAGCAGAGAATAAGACGAGTATTGATTTTACCTTCGGTTAGCAAAATGGTTTTCCCAAGCTGACTTAATGCAAGGTCTTGGGCGCGAAGCAGAAAAGAGAAAAGGCTGGCATGCCAAAACGCACACAAAATTGCCCGCTGTCATACGCTGTTTGCTTCAGAGTGGCTTTCATTCATTTGATACATTGTTCACTCAGTCATCTTGGAGTGGAATCGGCCACGCTCTACAAATTCGCCAACAGAGCTCAGAGCAGACAGACGCTATTCTCATTTGCAGGTACTTTTGGAGATGTTGAAAAATGTCCTTAAAAGAGTTTATGTTAATGCAAAAGTAACAAGTGTTACTTACACACTTTTAAACACTCATATACACACTTAAAAAAAAATTTAATGGGACTATGAAAATTCTAGAAATGCTTTAAAATATATTTGCATTGTTTGTTGAAGTTTTAAAAAGCATATTTTAGTATTCAATAAATAGTTCAAGTTCATTTATTTATAGAGCACATTTAAAACAGTCACAAGAAAGTGCTGTTCATAACATTTACATTTACAAGAAAGTAAGATAAAGAGACAGAATAAAAACATAAAAATAAGACAAAAGAGACTAAAAAAGGACTATTAAAATAATATTAAAAGCCAAGCTAAATATGTACGTTTTTAGGAGTGATTTTAAAACAGGTAGAGATGAAGCCATTCTAATCTCAATGGGCAAAGCGTTCCATAACTGAGGACCTTTCACAAAGAAAGCTCTGTCCGGTTCAGTCTGGACTCTGGAACTAAAAGAAGATTTTGATCCATAAGATCTCTTAGATCAAGTGGAGTGTAAAACTGCAACTGCTTTGAGAGATAGGTGGGGGCTAGAATATGAAGGGATTTATGTACAAGTAAAAGCACGTTAAAATCAATTCTGAATTGGATGGGAAGCCAATGCAGGCCCCTTTAGAAGAGGGGGGATGTGGTCATATTTCCTGCTATTACAAATAAATCAAGCAGCAACATTTTCGACCAACTGAAGGCGGGAAATTTAAGATTTTGAAATGCCAGAGTGAAGTGCATTACATAAAAGCGTGGACATATATAGATTGTTTAGGATTTTTAAGAAATTCTTATTGCATAAATCTGCAAAGCAGGCTATTGAGCATTGTTCTCTGAAAAAAGAAGAAAATAAAAACACTTTACACCCAACACTACAAAATAAAAACTTAATGTGAAAGATGTATGAATATAAAATATAGACACATTTTCAGGAAAGTCAATAAATTAGCAAGACAGGTTGCAGTACCACTGATTATTAAATTAATACATATTTGTATAATTAGATAAAAATCTAAACCAAGTGGTTTACACTTTAGTTTAGGTCACAATTCATGCTATTAAATACTGGCTTATTACCTGCCTATTGTTAAGTTACTAACTGTTCTTTAGTAGTTATAAAGTACGATTCCTCTGCATTCAATCCTAACCTAAACCTAAATCCTACTTCTTCCTTACTAACTATTAATAAACAGCTAATTAGTAGTTTATTTGGGTCACACTTTATTTTGATGGTCCGTTTGTTTAATTTAAGTTACATTGCATCTACATGCCAACCAATTCTCATTAGATTATAAGTAGACTGCTGGGTTGGGGTTAGGATTAGTGTAAATTGACTGCAAAGTTTCTTATAGTCAGTTAAATGTCTGTAGGAGCAGTATCAACAGATATGAAGCAGTCTAGTAATACTCAAATGGACCATTAAAATAAAGTGTTACCAGGGTTCTACAGTGTTCATTAACATTTCATCACAATTATAAATGGAAAATAGGCTAGTCGACTTCTTGCTCAATGTTTTCCTTTAAATAATTTTTTAAAAGTGCTAAAAATGTAGATTTTTATATACATATTAATTTTATTATTATTATTTTTTAAAGTTTACTGGTGCATTACATCTGGAAAAAATCCATACTCTAATAGAGAAAGTTTTGTGATTTAAGTTTGGTCCCCTTTTATTTCCTTTCTGCAAACCTGTGATTAAGACGTTTACTTTGCTTTTTGTACCTACTTTTACCACTGGATAGCACAGGTGGTCGGTTAGTTGGGGGAATGCATGATTATTTATTATATTATTAATATTTATAATAATAAGCTAAACAATAATTATTATATTCATATTATATTCATATATTTAATCTCATAAAATAAAGGTAATTGTTTAAAAAAAGTCTTGTCATGGATGATGATATATATATATATATATATATATATATATATATATATATATATATATATATATATATATATATATATATATACACACTTTAGGGCTGCACAATATATTGTTTCAATGTATTCAATGTTTTCCTTCAAATATATAAATTTTTTAAATTGTGATTGTGAATGTGTGATTTTTAAAAAAATATATGTTAAAATATTTTTTTAATTGCACGCGAGTTAAATTTAAATTCATAAAAGAGGATAAGTCAAATTGTCAATAAAGGAAAACAAAACCAGTCAATTGATCATTTAATCTGAAGTTGATTTATTTTAATTGATTTAAATTTAATTTAACTGAACAAAAGTTTTCAAGAATCACTTTATTAAAAGGGAAAATATGCTATTTCATGTACATTCCCCACACATAGAAGATGCCAACTGAAAGCTATAAAGTAAAACATGTATATTAAAACTCAATCATCACAACTCAATTTTAAAGCAAAATGATACAAAAAAGTTTGAAATTGAATTGATCAGTTTAAGCCCTATTTACTTCATCAGCTATAGTGTGTTCGTGCCAGGCATCGTCCCGGGAGAGATTTACCCTGCAGGACTGCTATTGGCAACACAAACAGTGTAGTAAATGCAAATGCAGTTAACCTGAAGAGACACTGTACTCTCTCAGTGTGAGAAATGCAATGACAAACCCTTGTCATCATGGTGACTTTCAAGACGAGCTGAATTGTGCCTGCAGTCTCCGAATGTGTGCGTTTGTGTCCTCTGAGCAATGCAGGGGATGTGGGGAATGTGAAAGCACAACAAGTTGCATGTCAGCACAGAGCACAAGATGGCCTGACCGGTCTGGACCAGCCACACTACTAGATTACGTCAGAGTGTGTGTGTGTGTGTGTGTGTGTGTGCGTGCAGTATCAGTGAGAAAATCCCATTTTGATTTGAAATGCTCCACTGTATAATCCGTTGAGTCTGGGAGGACGAAATGACAGAATGGATGGATGGCGAATGAGAGAGAGAGAGAGAGAGAGAGAGAGAGAGAGAGAGAGAGAGAGAAAGAGAGAGATGATCTGTGTGTCAATGAGTGCAAAACTGTACCCTCTCAGACGCATTTAAGATGATGGTGTGTTTATATATAAATCTTGCACCATTTATGCTTTGCTCAGCAATGATTTCATACACCTTTGGAATGTTGAATTTCCAGTGTGTCACTTTCCTTGAATTTAACGGTGATATTTACTAGCAAATATATGACTACGACTCATTCAAAAATGTCCTGATTTTCACAATGATTGTCCAAAGCTGACTTAATGCACGGTATGCAACTTGTACAAACCTGGAAATTACTTGGGACCATCAGACGAAGGTTTTAGATTATCTTTTTACTCATAAAAGTTCAATTTAAAATACAGTTTTTAAAAAAAGGAACATTTTGCAATGCTTTACAACAGGGGTGTCCAAACTCTGCATAGCTTAGCTCCAACTTCCTTTAACACACCTGCCTTGAAGTTTCTAGAATACTTAGAAAGAGCTTGATTAGCTGGTTAAAGTGTGTTTAATTGGGGCTGGAACTAAAATATCCTGAACACGGGCCCTGCAGGACTGGGTTTGGACACCCCTGCTTTACAAAATACCTACAAATAAAGGGAACATGCCATATTATTACTCTATTACAGTACCCGATTTTGATCGATTTTTACAATGTAAATGTCACAGTTGAGAAGTCCACCTATAGAGGACATTAAATCAGCTTGGGAAGAAGAACTTGCAGTAGAAATTCCAAGTGAAATTTTAAACAAAGTCTTGAACTGGTGTTTTTTTGGAGGCATATTTTACATACTTCCTTAGCCAAATATGTACCTGCCATGTGTATAGAAAGAATGCTGATGTGATATATGAAACACAATCGGTAGTTGGCAAATATATCAGGTGGATATGTTTGTAAATCTGACTTTTGACTTAGAGTCAATGCCTCACCAGCCACAACCTCACTGCACGTCACTGTTTCACAAATGTTCCATTAACGCAAAACATTGTCTCAATCAGATTAAAGTGCTTTATAGGCTTCATTATTTCAAGTGTAAACAAAATAAAATATGGTGTCGCCATCGTTTGACAAATGTCAGTTTTTAGAATCCAACCAGTCTCATTCCTGTTATGTATCCCAAATTACAGAGATTCTGGAACAAAGTATTTAATTTTTTCAGATACATTAGACATTCTGATCAAATCAGATCCTATATTAATTATATTTTGAGTTTCTGAAGAATTTTTGAGACTTACACGGGTAAATATATCCTTTTGTTTTGTAAATTAAAGGAGTTCCAGCTCTTAAAGTATGGCTGACTGAGTTAACATTTGAACATCTGAGTACATTACATCTGGAAAAAAAATCCGGTGCACCCTACAAGAAAAAAAAAATAGCCCCATTTTACTTCCTTTCTATAAACTTGTAATTAATATGTTTACTAAGCCTTTAGTGCCTACTTTTACCATTGGATAGCACTGGTGGGTGGTTGGTTTGAGAATGCATGTTTATTTATTATAATAATAATATTTATATATTTTATGACTGCTGGTTGTTGTTTATTTTTTCTTTTTTTAATGCATGTCAAAATGTAAGTTTTCTGTTTATGTTTTGAAGAAGTTTATTTACAAGTGAATGTCTGCTAGAATTTCTAATAATAAAAATATTTAAACCATAAATCTCACAATTTTAAATTATTAAATTACAGTCTTACATTGATTCAACAATTTTGTCAAATATTATCAAAGGTTATAAACAGACAAATTGATCAGCAACTTGTAATTTCTTCTAATTTATTGTATCATTTATTTATGATAATAATACAAACGATACAAACAATGACATTTTAAATTCATAAATATTGTTTTGGGCACCTGCAGGACACACTTAAGCATTGCTTTAATCAATTATCTACAACATTTCACTTTGTTAATGTTCTATTGCAAAATAATAATTATTATAATAATATTATATTCATATATTTAAGCAAATAAAATAAAGGTCATACGTATAAAAATAAAAAAAAAATACATTCTTGTCATGTCTGATATTATATATGTTTGAGAGCTGCACATAATATTGTTTCAGCATAGATAATTGCAATAAATATTTCCAGAAATGTCGCCATTGTGTGATAAAATGTCAATTTTTAGATTCCAACCTGTCTCATTCCTGTTATGTGTACCGATTTCTTTTAATTCTTTCAATACCAGTTTCTGGAACAAAAAAGTTTTTTTTTCAGAATCATTAGACATTCTGATTGAACCTATATTAATTATATTTTGAGTTTTCGAAGAATTTTAGAGACAAGATATGCAATGTTGCGTCCTGATTATAGTTGACCAGGAGCCAGAGAATTGTATTTGATTGCTAGTTTTATGTGCGATTAACTGAATTTGTCTTGTTTCTTGTCCAAATATCTATATTTCAAAGCAAAAACAAAATAATTTCACAAACCACACTTGCAGATCATTTAGCTTGTTTTAAGGAAAACTCATTCATTTTGCCTTATTTCTTGTGAAGTTGAAAACAAAACAATATTGTTACTTGATCTAAGAATTTCTTTTAATATATTTGCACTTTTTATTGTGATTATTCCATTTCTGTACCTGAATACGGTTAAACTCTCTAGAAAACCATTAAACTGAGCTATTCAAATATCTTGTAAAACTATATGCATTATTTCACAATATTTATTGCAGAAAAATTAAGCTTCAAAGAATCAAAGAAAAAATCAGATTTGTACAATATCGTGCAGCCCTTTTTAGTGACCATTGTTGTGAGAGATTATGATCAATAACTGATCAAACCATGGATTTAAACACAACCTCCTGTAAAGCAGAAGGCAGTGGAGCGGGTTTGCTGTGGTTTGACTGTGATGTGCCTCAGCAGGGGGTCAGGTCTCATTAGAATAGCATTAGGGGGCAGTGATTTTACTACTCCGTCCCTTCATCCCTTTTCTCTTCCCACATATCTAACGCCTCCTGTCTGCTGTGCCATTTCCATCCCTCAGCCGAAGCTGCAGTGTCAGTCAGACTGGAGCACCTACTGTTAGCACTTCTCACCTTGGATGATCTTTCAGGCTTTTACGCAACATACAGGATGAGATATGATCAACAATGAAGGGTTCACAGCGCTGCACATACTCACGTTTGAGGGGTGTGAAAGAACTCCTGTCAGATTCATTTGAATCATAAACTCTTAATATTTAAGATTTTAATATTATACTTAGTTTTTTCTAATATTTAATTATAATATAATATTACATTATAATATTTATATATATTTCATTTAAATTAAATAATTATAGGAACTCTGAAATTGTAACATAAAAGTATTTATATTTCTATTTATATATATGTATATATATGTATATATATATATATGTATATATATATATATATATATATATATATATATATATATATATATATATATATATATACATATATATATACACATACACACACACACACACACATATATATATATACATAGACATACATATCTATATATATACATACATATATACACACACACACACACACACACACGTGTATGTGTGTGTGTGTGTATATATGTGCATGTGTGTGTGTGTGTATATATATATATATATATATATATATATATATATATATATATATACACACATACACACACACACACACATACAGAAAATACTGAAAAATACTGTTAGTTTATAATTTCAATGAGTTACTAATTATAATTATATAATATTAGAAAAATATTATACAAATGTTCCATACAAATATTAAACACTTTTAAAAGGACTTGATTTGATTTGATTCAAATTGAATCAAGCCATTTTAAAACTGTTTAATATTTGCATGTTTTGTAAAAATTTAAAATGGCCAGTGCAATTGTAGGTAAAGCACAAAGACAACCAAATGGAATGTATTTAATGAGAATTAAACAGAAAGCACATGTCATTATTGAAGATTGTTCCCATCGCTTAAACAAAAAATTTCAGCTCTTGCCATCAAAAAGACGTTTTAGGCAGCCTCAAGAGAAATGTGCATCAAATGTCCTTTGTGCCGACTGACACTAGAATTTTAAATAATGGTTTCTAAGTATGTAGATGTTTATAAATTGGGTTTAAATGTGATATATGTGATGACATTCAATGTATTTGTGTTGTTTTTTTTCTGTGATGCATGTAAAGTGAACGCTGATGCACTCAAAAAAAATTATTTTTTTTACTTGTTCAAACCACTTAAGAAAAATGAGCTGAAACAACACAATTCTTGAGATTTCATTGGGACAACTTAACTTTTTATGTTCAATCCACATAAATTTGTTAAAAGTGTTAAGTTAACTTAATCGATTTGTGTTGGGACAACATGAAGGATTGGTGTGGAACCCAGCATTTTTTTTTTTTTTGTGAGGTTGTGTGGTGAAGCTAAAAGATAAATTTCCACTTGTAGACGATAAAGAAAGTAAACTCTATAGGGAACAAAAACAATTAAAAAGTGCATCTCTCAAGCCATGCAGATTCACAGTGAACTGTGCAATGGAAAGCACCAATGTGGAAATGTGAGACCCTGGTGGCTCTAGCCTAAGACTTTCCTGCACGCAACAGGCGTATTGTATTTTTAGGGCAGATGGGACACCTGTTAGTGGAGGACATTAAGGGTAAGAGGTGCCCCCTGGAGGTTGGAACGTGATGAAAAGGAAAATGCTTGAGAGAAAGAAGCAGGACGAGAGCGAGAGAGACCTGCTTCAGAGTTATTCTGTGTCCTTGATGCTGCTTGAACGTCAGGCTAGTTATGAGTGCGCACATGTCCTCTGAGACGCATCGCTCTGCCGTCACAGAGGTGGCAATGGGACAGAGCCTCTGAATGCCAAAAATACCACTTCCCTTGAGGTATGAAGTGGCATGATTCATGTAAGAAAAGATATCAATCAATTTTACTGAACATACTGAGAGGTCCAGAATAAAAGCTAGAGATGTTCAAAGCACATCAAATAAATCAATGCAATACAATCTAAAACTAATCCATCCTATGACACTTTCAAAAAATCTGGTACTGAAAAACTTAGAGCTTTGTTATATACAAATATTTAAAGCAAAGATAAACACTCACCAGCCACTTTATTAGATACACCTTACTAGTACCATGTCACGCAGTTACAGCAGATTTGTCTGCTGCACATCCATGATGTGAATCATGATGTGAGCCAAAAGTGCTCTATTGGATTGAGTTCTGGTGACTGTGGAGGCCATTTGGGTACAGTGAACTAATTGTCATGTTCAAGAAATCAGTCTGAGATGAATGAGTGGCAACCTGTGTGGTCTTGCGCTGCTGTAGCCCTTCCGCCTTAAGGTTCAATGTGTTGTGTGTTCAGAGATGCTCTTCTACATATCTCGGTTGCAATGAGTGGTTATTTGAGTAACCGTTCTTTTTCTATCAGCTGGAACCAGTCTGGCCATTCTCCTCTTCCCTCTCGCATCAACAAGGCATTTGCGCCCACTGAACTTCCACTTACTGGATGTTTTCTCTTTTTCTGACCATTCTCTGTAAACCCTAGAGATGGTTGTGTGTGAAAATCCAGGTAGATCAGCAGTTCCTGAAATACTCAGACCAGCCCTTCTGACACAAACAACCATGCCACATTCAAAGTCACTTAAATCACCTTTCTTCCCTGTTCTGATCCTCAGTTTGAACTGCAGCAGATCGTCTTGACCACGTATTGATCATGCCTAAATGGATTGAGTTGCTGCCATGTGATTGGCTGATTAGACATTTAACAGTTTGACAGGTGTACCTAATAAAGTGGCCGGTGAGTGTATGACAAAAAAATTTTTCTCAGATTTCTTAGATGGTGACATACAGAAAATAAGTTTAGATTGGACTGAATAAAATAGATTCCAATTGTCTTCACCTGAAAAGCTGCCAATCCAGTTTGTTAATTTCACACCGCCTGACCTTTGCTAATAAAGAGAGGGATTGAAACTAAATTGGAGTCGTGAAACACAATTAAATTTCTGGTTCCTCGTCCAGTAGTTAAGTGTGTCCACTTGAATGCACTGACTACACACAAGACCCGGACGAATGAGCGCTCGTGATTGAACGCACCTGCCACAAATTTACATATTTCTCATTTTAATTATTCTAATAGGCACTCATAGCAGAAATAATAAAAACGGACAGGCAGGAACTTGCAGTCATTCACTCCAAATGAATCGGAGGTGGTGATTCACCACAAAATGTAAGAATATACGGCTTTAGGACATTTCTGGTCACATGGTGAAATTAATATCTATGATTATTATTATTATTATTGTATTTTACCTAATGTAGCTCAAAGCTGTTCACATAAGAACAAGCAATACTAAAAAGTGAATACTAAAGTGAATATTAATTATTATAATATAATTCAAAGCACTTCATGTCAGAAAAAAAACATTTAATAAAATAAAGAACAAACAAATCTAGATATTAAATGTTATTTAATAATAATTTTACTATTATTATTTTATTATTATTATATAACTAAAAAGCCCTTCATGTTAGAAAAAACATTTACTAAAATGAAATAGAAACAAATCTAGATATTAAATGTTATTTAATAATATAATAATAATGAAATTCCTTTTTTTATCATTAATATTTTATTAGTAGTATTATTATTTGTATTATTATTATTATTATTATATAGCTCAAAGCACTTCATTATTTAAATAAACATTTAGTAAAATATAAGACAGAAACAAATCTAGATATTAAGTTATATAATTATAATAATGGTTATAATACTATTATTATCATTAACATTTTATTATTATTATTACTATGGCTCAAAGCACTTCATTTTAGAGTAAACATTTAATCAAATAAAGTAGAAACAAATATAAATATTAAGTTATATTATAACAATAATGATAATATTACTATTATTATCATATTTTATTATTATTTTTTTATTATTATAATATAGCACTCCATGTTAGAATAAACATTTAATAATAAACAAAGTAGAAACAAATCTAGATATTCAGTTCTATAATATAATAATATTATTATCATTAACATTTTATTATTAGTAGTATTGTTTTTTATTATTAACTAGCTCAAAACATTTTGTTAAAATAAACATTTAATAAAATAAAATATAAACAAATCTAGATATTAAATGTTAATAATAAAAATATTACTATTATTATCATTAATATTTTATTATTATTATATAGCTTAAAACAGTTCATGTTAGAATAAACATTTAATAAAATAAAATAGAAACAAATTTAGATATTAAAAGTTAAATAATAATGTTACTATTATTATTATTAATATTTATTATTATTATTATTATTATTATATAGCTCAAAACACTTCATGTTAGAATAAACATTTAATAAAATAGAAACAAATCTACACATTTAAAAGTTAAATAGTAATAATAATATTATAACAAATTCAGGTGAAAAAAATCAAATGTAAAAATATACATATTCAAATCTAACTTGATCTCAGAGTCTTCATTTCTACCCAACAGTCCTTCACATCTAATAATCTAAATAGTTTTTCCTTTAAATAATATCTGTGGATGACATTGTGGTAAGACAGAAAAGTGTTTCCTGTGAGCTGGCAGATGTGAGAAATGGCAGCTTTGAGGTGGGTGGGAGTGAAGCGCTCTGTCCTTGTCTCTCTCTTTCTCTCCGCATCGACCTCTTTTTCATCTTGTTTAGCTGCTGCTAAAACTCACAAGCCAGTATTGACAGAAGCCAATTACTTCTCACTTCACCTGCTGCAAACAGGATGAAATAGCAGTGACGTGCAGCATCTGGGTACACAAAGACATCGCCACATTTCTCCTCTCCTCCACATCAAAACAAATTGATTTACAATAAAGACTCAAAATAGTGCAACGTTTTGAAGCCTGCCGATGGTCGAATTTACTGAAGAGGCACAAACCAAACTAACACCGTGGCAGGAATATGTATGTGTATGTGGGTGAGAGTGTATACAAGAATTTCTTCCCTGAAGCTAAAAATAAAATCTGATTGTTCTTATTTCAAAAAAGCAAGGGAGCATTTTCTCTGATTCAATGGTGCAATTAACCTTTTTAAATATAAATCTCCTCTGGGTACATCTTAAATCCAGATCTGGAGATTCTCAAAGCTGTTAGGGTTAGTCGATTAACTGTACATACTGATATATATATATATATATATATATATATATATATATATATATATATATATATATATATATATATATATATATATATACATATATATATATATATATATATATATATATATATATATATATATATATATATATATATATATATATACATATATATATATATATATATATACATATATATATATATATATATATATACATACATATATATATATATATATATATATACATATATATATATATATATATATATATATATATATATATATATATATATATATATATACATATAATTGGCTAAACTAGCATTGGGCGGGTTAAAAGAATCAAAACAAAGACAGACGTTCTGGCACCTAACACACATTTTCAAAGCGGAATATCTGACTTTAGCATTGTTTTTCAGATAAACAAGAATATTCACTTAGCAGAAGTCTTAAATTCTTTGAAGACATTTTAATGGTAAGAGTCAACTTCCATACAGCACCTTTAAACAACTCATTCCACAACCCGTGGTTTTGGCAGATTGGCTTTGATATAAGCTATTATTAGACTAACAAGAAAGTTGGAAAAACAAGGTTTGTTTAAACTACAATGACCTCTTATATGTCAAAATAATTCATGACTCTTTACATATATAGGCCAAATCTAATTTAGGGAATAGATCTGACTTTTTGTCTTTGGGAGAAGCTCAGAATAAAGACTATATATGTATGTATGTATGTATGTATGTATATATATATATATATATATATATATATATATATATATATACATATATATATATATATATATATATATACATATATATACATATATATATATATATATATATATATATACATATATATATATATATATATATATATATATATACATATATATATATATATATATATATATACATATATATATATATATATATATATATATATATATATATATATATATATATATATATACATACATATATATATATATATATATATATATACATATATATATATATATATATATATATATATATATATATATATATATATATATATATATATATATATATATATATATATATATATACATACATACATACATACATACATACATACATATATAGTCTTTATTCTGAGCTTCTCCCAAAGACAAAAAGTCAGATCTATTCCCTAAATTAGATTTGGCCTATATATGTAAAGAGTCATGAATTATTTTGACATATAAGAGGTCATTGTAGTTTAAACAAACCTTGTTTTTCCAACTTTCTTGTTAGTCTAATAATAGCTTATATCAAAGCCAATCTGCCAAAACCACGGGTTGTGGAATGAGTTGTTTAAAGGTGCTGTATGGAAGTTGACTCTTACCATTAAAATGTCTTCAAAGAATTTAAGACTTCTGCTAAGTGAATATTCTTGTTTATCTGAAAAACAATGCTAAAGTCAGATATTCCGCTTTGAAAATGTGTGTTAGGTGCCAGAACGTCTGTCTTTGTTTTGATTCTTTTAACCCGCCCAATGCTAGTTTAGCCAATTATATTTCAGCACCCCGGGTTGCCTTTGTTAAAAACAGTGGCTGTGTCCGAAATCGCCTACTACAAAGTACGTAGTGCAGTTAAATTTAAATGAACTCGGCCATTAGAAAAGTACGTTCTATACAGTGTGAATGTGAGCAGTATGAATGGAATTCGGACTTGCTACATTCGCCATTTTGAGTTGAGTTGCGTCGCTTCACTCCCATTTATGAATTCTCTTTTGGGGCATCATGGGATAGCGCAGCGTGCATGTTATGCGCACTTCAGATTCTATATCCAGTTATATCTTGCATACTGAGTTTCGAATTCTATGAAGAATCACATTTTAGCTCACATTTTAGCGTACTATTTAGTATGGAGGAATGCTGTCTCCAATGCAGCCAGTGTATTTCATTCATTCAGTCAGGAGGGCTCTTAAAGTAGGTGTTCGCGACCGAAATGCGGCCTCTGGTAGACAGTAGCAGTCTCCGAAATGAGACGCAGATTCAAAGTTCCACATGAGGTGGTTATTACTAAGCAAATAACTCAAATATTACAAACGTAATATTGTACATTTCCTAACATGCTACGTGACGAGATTTGCAGTGATATGCAATTTGGCAATTTGCACCAGATGCAACAGACAGAAATGTAAATACAGCCATTCAGAAGCACAGAATAGTCCACTTACTGCACTCCAACAAAATTGTAAGGTTTATAACCTAATCAATACAAATTAAACCGCCTTAACAGTATTAAATGTAGATGCTAAATCATGTGTTGGTTTGCACTGAGTCACAGTTCTGAAGTTACATTTCTAATGGTTTATTTTATTAAGATCTGAGGTGAACTATCTGCTGCTGCTTTCGGTAGTGTGGCAATAAATGCCAAGTAAATTGGCATTAAAAGTCACATTGTTAGCCTTTAACACTGAATAAAGCACATGAAGTGTACAAGAGATAATCATTGTCAGTTCAGCTGCAAGAAATAGAAGTCATTTCTAAAATACAAATTTCAGGTGTTTTTTAAAACAAAAACTCTTTTTAATAAGGAAAATATTCCTTCTATCATTTAGCACTGCTTTTATTTAGAACATGGTTTAAATCAGCCTTAAGGCTTGATAGTCAGGCACACTGCTGTTGGTGTCGTCAATCTGGCAACCTGCATTTGCGTGTTTTAAACAAGTGCATCACCTAGTTCAACCACTGGGTGTCAAACCAACATACAGCACCTTTAAAAAAAAAGTCTGGCTAAACTCCGCCTCCACAGAAGACCTACAACCATGTCCCTGTCTGTTTAGCTCCACCCACCAATACATGCTGAAGTATGTAAATAAACAGAGAAACCAAACAATAAAGACAAGAGAAATTAACAAAGTGTAAATTAACAAATACAAATGGGTGAGAGACATATCAAAAAAGTGTAAGGAAGGAAGGAAGGAAGGAAGGAAGGAAGGAAGGAAGGAAGGAAAGAAGAAATCTGATTTCATGAGGACTTTAATATATCTGAAAAAATATTGATAACCTGAAAAAGGTGAAGATGACAGAAATTATAATAGTGAATAAAGAAACTAAACAGAATAATTCTATATTCAAAAACATTGGTTAATAAAAACCACACAGAATATATACCATGTGACCTATTTTACAAATCCAGGCTTTCAATATAATCCTTATTTAAACACCAGCAACAATAACAACAACAACAACAAAAAAACATTTTCAAGGATTTTATTTTAATAGGTCTGTTGCTAATCTAAAATGTGGTTTTAAAAAAAAGGGTATTAAACAATAGCATTAAGAAAATAGTATAATTTAATTTAGTTAAAAGCAGTCTATTTACCCTGCCATTAACCGAACATTAATGCAGGCACACAGGGATATAAATATGTATAGAATTATATGTATATGTATAGAATTATGCATCTTGCACATCTGCTTTGTTTGCCACAAACCTATAAATAATAAACAAGGGAAAGCTCCTCTTTTAACAGTCAAACAAATCTAGCAGCTCATTGTAGAAATGAGCGGGGAGGAATGAGGCAGACCAGCGCTCCGCATGAGACGAGAGTGGCAGAGCGTTCACATCCCTGTCTCAGCACACTCGCCTCGTCTGCAGTCACTGTCGCCATGGAAACCGTTCCCAAGGCTCCCAAATGTCCCCGAATGGAAAGAGAACAGTAGGGAGGGATGGAGGGGGGAGAGTCTTCTGCACATCACCAAGACAGAACCCAGAAACCAGAGGAAAGAAGGTAGAAGGTCACAGAAACATACATTTAGGCATTTAAATTGCCTTGCTTGACAAATGACTGCTGCTTTTATGTAGTATAGTTAGCAAGGACACTTAATAGATCATTCAGGGTAGGCATATACATCAGTTAAAACAAGACCAAAAAAACAAACCAAATAGTCATCATACTTCTACAAGGGATTAATTACATATTGCAAAAAACATCGGTGACATTTTAAAATGTTGCAAATGTGGGATTATGAAATTAAATATGTACTAATTTGCATATATTTCTAGCACAAAAATCCTATATTTTTTGGTGCTATAACATATTAGATTAAAAAAATGTACAGAGAGCAATTTGGCCATTTCTATTTATCAAAAAATTCTGCAATCAGTATTTTTGCAGAATAAAACATATATAATCAGGCTAATTAGGCTTAAACATCCTCTATAGGTGTAACTGAGGAAAGCTTTCACAGAGGAGGATTTATTCAACAGAATGGTCGGGCAGGCAACTGTCAACACAGGAGCAATTGGGTACATATAGATAATCCAGAAGTGGTCCTCGATAAGAATCAAAGAACACAGCTAGACAAGGATATAAAAATGCTTCATGAAGTTACAAGTTACAGTAACAAAACAAATACACAACACTCAGCAATGTGTGTGAGCAAATGTGATGTATAAATATTCTGTGTAATGAGTTCTTGAGCAGCTTCAGCTGTGACTGTTTGCAAACAGATGGGATCAGGAACCTGTGTGTGCATGTGGTGCATGCTGTGATTTGTAGTCCATTTCTTGGCAGAGTTGCGATTTGGTGTTGTTTGATAGGGTGCGCGCGACGTGTCTGAAGAGCGAGGAGGGTGCGCGACGGATTTGAGGATAGGGAGTGAGACGTGTGATTTCCGGGAGATTATCTCTCGTTTGTGGGTCTCCGGGAGTCTCCCGCAGATGTAAAGAGACTCCCTGATGCCCACAAAAAATTGATAATCTCCTGGAAATCGTGCGGAAATCACAACTTTCGGGAGACTTGGGATGTCTTGACCTCCCACCACACTCATAATTCTCTCTTCATATAGCCGTATGTCTATTACATATCCATAATACACTGTGATACAGCCGGGCTTGGATCGTATTGCTTTCTCACTACAATCGATTCGTTCCTGAGTTTGTTTCAATCGAGCCAAGACCACCTCATTCAGGCGATCTCGGACCGATTGTTTTAGCACGGATCCGATTGCTGGATTCACATATGCCAAACGAACTGCGCTAACTGGCCAAACGAGACAGGTTCTGAAACAAAAGTCTAGGTCTGAAAGCACCCTAAGTAAACTGCCTTTAAAAATATGTATTTGAATGGTAATCTACTGATATAAATCTACTTGTATGAGTGAAAATTACAGGGCCAAATAATTAGAGGTGAATGTCGGATGTTTTATTCTATATTAGACTTGAAAAAAACTTTACGAAAAAGTCAAAAAGCTAAAAATATTAAATCGACTGCGTTTTTACCCTAGCTGAACAAGTAAATTTGAAGTCAAAGCTTAACACTGAATAATCAGCTGAGAGATCTGAACTGTCAGTTTCAGCAAGGACTGACTGGTGTCAGACTGACGCACACTGGATGGAGTTTGCCAAACGCTGTGTGTGCTGTGGGCCGGAGCTGCGCACTGGGTAATTACGTAGAGGTTAACGAGGCTGACTTCTCTAACGAGATATGAATCACAGCGCATGCAGAGACTCCGAGGTCTGTGTTAGGACTATTTATACTTTATTTTCCCCTCAACATGAACATTAGACCAACACTGCCAGTTTGTCCATTCTAAGGTCATGATCTCGAAAACTCTGACATTTCTCCTAATTCTTAGCCACTGCACATTTAGAGCTCAAAAAAGGGCCATTTATATTTGACATTTACACTTATATTTAATTATTTTGGAGACTCTCAATTTCAAAGCACTTGAGAAATGCAAAAGCAAGTAACTGCTGAAATACAAATCTTGAAATATATCAATTTAATTTTGTGTATGACTCCCATGAGCTTGGACGACTGCATTCATACATCTCTGCAATGATTCAAATAACTTATTAATAAAGTCATCTGGAATGGCAAAGAAAGTGTTCTTGCAGGATTCCCAGAGTTCATTAAGATCCTTTGGATTCAACTTCAATGCCTCCTCCTTCATCTCACCCCAGACATGCTCAATAATGTTCATGTCTAATGGCTGGGCTGGCCAATCCCGGAGCACCTTGACCTTCGTTGCTTTTAGGAACTTTAATGTAGAGGCTGAAGTATAAGAGAGCGCTGAAGAATTTGCCCTCTCCTGTGGTTTGTAATGTAATGGACAGCACAAATGTCTTGATACCTCAGGCTGTTGATGTTGCCATCCACTCTGCAGATTTCTCGCACACCCCCATACTTTTTCTCTTTTTCTCCTTCACCAAACTTGACATTTCCGTTAGAATTATGAGTCTATGCAAGTTCCAATAAGTCTTTGCAGTATTTGTGATGATTGAGATGCAATGGGATGATTCTGCCTTCTGCCACTTTTCCAAATGATCAACTAGAAGTCAAGTTAATATTTGTTGCTCTTGCAACTGGGATCGATGACAAGACTTTTGTCACTTAGCGTATATTCAAATATTTTATATTTATACAATTTATATGGGCGGAATTCAAACAAATTAAGTTGAACATTACTAAATTTAATTTGTTTCAGTTCAGCCCATATAAATTGGAATTGACAACAAGCTGTTTGTCAGGCAGTGAATATTGATAGCTGATACTATATTAAAAATGGTAAGTGCATATATAAAATGTAAAACATATCATCAATATAATAATAATTGCCTTGTTTTATAAAGGTATGATCACATGTTGTCCAAATGACAAATAAAGTCATTTGGAACATTTAAAAAAAAAATGTTGTTAAAAACAGCAGGTGTAATAAAATTGCAACGAATAAATGTATCGTTTTGTTCTATAGAAAATGACCTAATAAAACAATTAAAAGTAGATACAATACATTACAAATCTCTTATTTTAATAAACTGATGAACTATGATAAATGAGTTAAATAAGCTTAAAAAACAATTAATATATATTTATATTAATTTATAGACCATGTACTATCTATACAAATATAGGGTTTTTAAAAGAAACAACCATTCTTTTTTGTGTTTTGGTTTGTTTTTTTCTTTTTTCATTCGATTTTTCAATTCAAAAAGGTTTACCAAAACGTTTGACATGTTGGATGTGATAAAAAGGATTTTATTGAGAGGAAAGGAAAAAATATATATATTTTCATGTGTTTAGTTGCAGCCACTGGTCGAATAAAATATGAAAAACTGACCATGAAAAACTGACCATAAAAAATTGCACACACACAAAATCCTCAGACATACAAGCAACCTCAGGAATACAAATAGAAAAGTAGATCCATTGAAACAACTACTCATAAAAATAAGCAATAGTGATGTGTGCAATTAGAGGCCAAAACATGTAGTGAACCGAGTCATGAACACACATTACTGAGAGCTACCTGCTTTGACCTGATCAACAGCCAACTGTCTGTATCTCCACAAAGTGCTGTATATATACGTTCCATGCCAACATCGCTCTTTCTGCCTGAAGGAGACTCCTACGAGTGTGCAATGAGAAAATTCTGAGAAGACTGACACATATTTTTGTTTTCGGTTTCCGAGAAGAGAACCGTAGAACCGTAGAGCTGTGTGTTTTGTAGACAGGTGATAGGTATTGAAATAAAAATTAGCCAGTGTTTGGATCACACTGGTGTGTTTATAAGGTGTTAGAATCAAGTGCAATGTCTCTGATTAGCATTGATGATGAATGTTTGTATGAAGAGTGTCTTGGTTTTCACACAGTATTACATAACAGCATTAAGATGATGTGCATGCAGTCATAGACTTGAAATAGCTCAGGTGGGAGAATATCAGAATGTAGGACAAATACTAACACAGTACTGCTAACTGTCACTGTTTTTTAGAATACAGAATTAAACCCAACAGTGTGATCTACCATTACTTAAAGAGGGAATTTCTATATTGATGGAAACAGATTCATATATTTAAATCTTTACAGGACAAATTAGGACAATTTGTTGAATTGTGCTATAAAACATGTTCAAAAGAGTGTTCCATCATGCTAGAAATATGTTAGCACCAAGTTAAAACACACTAGAAACATGTTAAAACATTCTAGCACTATGGAAACGCATAAGCATATTAGCAATTTGCTATAACATGCTATAAAAGAAGCATGCAAACAATGTACTAAAACACGTTAACAACTTGCTAAAGCTTGCTAGATTAGAAATGTGAACATTGGGCTAAAACATGCAAGCATTTTGCTAACACATGCTAGAATAGAAATGTGAACAATGTGCTATAACGTGAAATCAACTTGCTATAACATGCTAGTAAAGAAACATGTCAAAAAACTTGTAAACTCATGCTACAATAAAACAGTAAAACATGATAACTTACTAAAACATTTCTAAAAATAAAACAAAAACACTGGGCTAAAACAGGTTAGCAATTAGCTGAAATGTGCTAAAAAAATTAGATGCAAGCAATGTGCTAAAAAAGTTAGCAGCTTGCTAAAAACATACTTCAAAAGCAACATGCAAGCACTGCGCTAAATCAAGTTAGCAGTTTGCTAAAACAGTATAACAGAAACATGCAAAAACATGCTAAAAACTTGCTTAAAATGCTAGAAATTAAACATGAAAGCAGTGTGCAAAACCATAAGAGAGAAAAAAATATGCAAACAATGTGCTAAATAATATTAGAAATTTGCTAAAACAGTAGAGCAGAAACATGCAAAAACATGCTAAAAACTCGCTAAAAACAAGGCTAGAAATGTAACATGAAAGCAGCATGCTAAAACATGCTCGAACAGTAATATGAAAACAATGTGCTTAAATATGTTAGCAGCTTGCTAAAAACATACTAGTAAATGAACGTGCAAACAATGCGCTAAAATGTTACAAATGCATGAAAGTGCGCTAAAATGCGCTAAAATGTTACAAATGCATGAAAGTGCAAAGTGGTAAAACATGATAACTTGCTAAAACAATGGTAAAAAATGAAACCTAAAAGCAATTCGCTAAATCAGGTTAGCCATTTGCTAAAACAATGCTAGAAATGAAATATGTAAACAATGTGCTAAAATATGTTAGCAGCTTGCTAAAAAAATGCTACAAAAGAAACTTGCAAACAATGTGCTAAATTTAAATTTTTGACAAAGTCAAAAGTATAACAGAAAGGACTCAAATATCCAAGGTGTCCCAAAATCACATTTTAATTTGGCTTTAATGAAATCTGACAATATAAACGAATACTTTTCTACTTCAAATAATGCTAAAAACACACAGGTCTATAGACATACAGTCATGGGAAGCTCCTCTAATCTATTTTCACCTTTTCATATAATAATGTGGAGTCACTACAGAAAGTTTCCTATCGGGAAAACAGTTCAAACCCCAGCAGCAGTGGGATGATAATGTACCACATACCTGATTTTATCAATAGAGCCATGTCTTTGGCAGAACAGTAGAACCCTTGTCTGTACTTTTTCAAATTTAACACTCTTTCAACAATCAAGGTTTTTAGCGATCGGGTGACATGCACATTCCAGGCTGGGGTTAGGCTACAAGGACAAGCCAGTGAGAGTTATGAGATGTCTCTGTGCATTTGAAAAATATGTATTTTTAATTATGAAACATCAAAGAGATTAGTTCCTCCAAAATTTTAGTATTATAAAAATGTGATAAGCATATTAGCAACTTGTTAAAAATATGCTAAAAATGAAACATGCAAGCAACAGGCTAAAACATGTTAAAAACTTGCTAAAGCAGAGACATGAACAATGTGCTAAAACATGTAAGCAACTTGCTAAAAAGTTAAGGTTAAAAACAATTTAAAACTGCTTTTATTCTAGCCAAAATAAATCAAATAAAGCTTTCTCCAGAAGAAAAAATTATTATCAGATTACTGTAAAATTTCCTTGCTCTGTTAAAGATCATTTGGAAAATATAGAAAAGAAAATTTAAAGGGGGGCTAATAATTCTGACTTCAACCATATACACACATATATATATATATATATATATATATATATATATATATATATATATATATATATATATATATATATATATATATATATATATATATATATTTTATTTACACTATTGTTAGCACATCTAATGATGTTGTTTCATAATATTAATATTTGTTTGTGATATTTGTTAATTGATATTTATAATGTTAAACAATGTCAGTGTTATTTCATAATGAAAGAAATCAAATGCTATTTAAAATATCTAATATGTATGCATTATAAATACATTTCTTTAATTCCACTTTTGATCAATATAATGCATCCTTGATAATTTATATATTTCTTTAAAAAAAAAAAAACTCAAACTAATTATCCCCAAAAAACTAATGTGCTAAAAATCAGCAAGAATTTATTAATGAATTCATTTAATAAAAATGTTATCATTTTTCTCACCGAACTGACTTCATAAGACTAATTTAATTTAAATATCACATTAACTATTTTTTAATGTATGCAAATACTCCAAATATAAACTCAATACTTTCAAAAAATATATTTCTACCAAAGAATACAGGTCTGAGCAAATTATGACAACTCAGAAAGTTTCAGAAAGAGCGCTTGTAAACTGGTTTAGTGGGTCACTTCCTTTCTGCGTTTGGGTCTCTCACAGGTGAACTGTACCAGGTTTGGCTCTTGCGTCCTTGACACATTTAGCCGACTGCATCAGTATCCGATTCCTCATTGCCAACCTGTTTCCACGATGATGATGACAGGACAGGGGCCAATTGCATCTCCTTCACCTCGTCTCTTGGGCAGAATGAGAGGAAATGGAGAATGGCGAAAATACAGAAAGAGATAAGTTAAAGGGGCACTTTGGAGTTTAGGGTGGGGACCAAAATAGACGTGACACACAACAGCTCTGCAACTGCCCGGTTAGACTAATGAGGCGAGGTTGAAGGAGAGGGACGTTCCCAGAGGAGCCCCTGCACCCCCGTCACCCGTGGCCTATTTCCGGTACTGAAATTCATTTAAAATGGCCACAGCGCGCGAGTTTTTGGGCCTCAACTGGGTCAAGGCAAAATATTGAGCTCAAAGCATTCAACTCAATATCAATTTGCCAGGTGATGCCAAGTGTTGGATTAGTCATTTATCACACCTGCATCTCAGAGCGCATGGTGGCACAGATGCTGAACACACACACACACACACACAAACAAACACATGGGGTGAGAGATACTGGTTTTAACATTCGCTTTTAGAGAACTATAGAAGCCTTTCCACACACCACACCTTGCTAATTCATAAGCACACAAAACATGTAGGAGAGAGTGGAGACGAAAGTACCATTTTTCATAAAAATAATAAAAGATTTGCTGTGTTTACTAACTATTAAGTGTGGTCTATAATTATAATAAAAATGTAGAACAGCTTCAAAATAATTTTACTTTAAACAAATTGCACATTCTTAAAAGTAATACAGGCTGGGTCAAAAGTAACACCATAATATTTGCTACATTTACTGACTGTATCTTGTTTATTTTAAATATATCTGAATAAATATATTTGGCATTTTCATGAATGGCAATTTCAGTTCTATTAAATGTTTCAAAAACAATCCAACAATGCAAAATGTTAAAACTTTATTAAATATTTGAATATATTTTATGAATATTAACAATATGCATTAATTGTATAAAGCATATGAGTCAAAACACTGAATATTCTAATGTGAAAATTAAAAATAAGCTGTCTATTAGCAGTCGGACATAAATAACAGTGTTACTTTCATCCACACAGGAACTCTTGCCATTTAAACCTGATTTACTTTTAAACCGAAAGACCGAAGGATGTGTTATTGCTCAAAATAACCCGTAGATCGATCATTACTGTGATGCATGGAAAGTGAAACTCAACTTGTAATGAGGAAAAAAGAACCACCACAATAATTTTCCGTTTGCACTTAAAAACACATAACTGCAGGACATGAGCCTGAAATCAGCTCCTATTTGGCAGCTCCATCAAGGGTTGCATGCTGAAGGTGCTGTTATAAAGTGATAATTCACTCAAAAACGAAAATGTACTCATTATTTACTTTCTCCCAAATGATTCCAAAACTTGTTTGAGCTTTTTTTTGTTTCTGTTGAACACAAAATAAGGTATTTTGAAGAATGTTAAAAACCAGTAACCATTGACTTCCATAGCAACAAAAAAAACATTGAAATGAAATGAAAAACCAACATTATGGGAGTTAATGGTTATCGGTTTTTAACATTTTTCAAAATATCTTCTTTTCAAAGCATTTTTCTTCATGAAGGATTGCTTTCAAAATATCAGGTGTTATTTTGTATCAATGTAGAACAACTTCACTATAACATGCTGAATGTGCTGTTATAGCCTGGAAAGCAAATGTTGTCAGGGCTTCGAGAAAATTGCTTTGTTACTTTTGTTGCGTGTTACGTTCGTCCCTTCTCTTCCCTACTGTTTATTTATTTAAGAAACTGATTAAAAATAAATAAATAAATACCTCAGCGATTTCAAACAATGCTATCATAAGCAGATCACATGTCTCTTGATCAGTAAGAGTCTCTTTATCTGAAAGTGCCATGAAATTGGCAATATGCATTAATCTTATAAAACATACGAGTCAAAATACTGCAAACTCTAATGTGGAAGTGAAAAATAAGGTATGGCTATTAGCAGTGGGACATAAATAACAGTGTTACTTTCATCCCCTAAGGAACTCTTGCCATTTAAACCTGATTTACTTTTAAATCGAAAGACTGAGGGATGTGTTATTGCTCTAAATAACCTGTAGATCGATCATTACTGTGATGCATGAAAAGTGAAACTCTACTTGTAATCAGGAAAAAAAGAACCACTACAATAATTTAATTTTTGCACGTAAAACTAATAATCCTAAGTACAGGACACGATCCTGAAATTAGCTGATATTTGAGTTAGTTTTGGTATATTTGGGGTTTCAAGGGTTACTTTTATTCCACATTACTTTTGTCTCCTATCAATACACACACAACAGGTCAAATGTTTAAAATAATTAGGTTTTGTTATATTTTTAAAAGTAGTTGCCATTAATTACAGTGAATTGAATTGTGAAATATTATGATTTTAAAATGTAAATAATTGATTTGATGGAAAAACCATTTCTAATATGCAGATTTATAAACATTTATTATTATGGTTACATTTTAAAATAAAGTTTTATTAGTTGATCAGTTGCTAATGTGAACTAATAATGAACACGACTTGTACAGCATTTGTTAATTATCATGGTTAAGCATTATTAAAATCTTCTTGTTAACATTAGATAATGTACGGTGAGTTGAACTAAAATTTAACAACTTTATTTTCCTTAATGTTAGTAAGATAAATTAACTAATACAATAGGTAACACTTTATTTTGATGGTCCAGTTGAGTTTTAGTAGACTGTCTGCTTAATATCTGTTGGTACGATTCCTTCAACAAACTTTGCAAGTACATGTCAACTTACACTAACCCTAACTCAACCCAGTCTACGTATAATCTAATGAGGATCAGTTGGCATGTAGATGCAATGTAACTTAAATTCAACAAAGGGACCATCATAATAAATTGTGACGCTACAATATTATTGTAAAGTGTTCCCTTATTAATATCAATGTAAATTCTTTTTTTTTTTTGGTGGATTAAATCACTAAAAGCATTTGAAAGGCCATTTAAAATGTTACAAAGTATTTATTTTTTAATAAAAGTCATGATTTGTTTTACTTTTTTTTACTAAAGAATCCTGAAAAAAAAAAATGAAGGTTTAGGAAACATTGATTAAAATAGCCATTATTAATAAATAAGCAACAAATCGGCATGATAAAATAATTTCTGAAAAATATTTAACAATGAAAACTGGAGTAATGGCTTGAGTAATTTATTCCTTACATGAATAAAAAAAATGCTAAATTGAGTTAGAAACGGTTATTTAAAATTATATAATATTTAAAACTATATAATTATAGTGTCATGCAAAGCGTTAAATACTATAACTGTAAGTTGCTTCGATGCACCAATTGTAGAAAAAAGTGCAGGATGTTAGAATGCAATATCAAATTAACCTACATTTTGCAAGACACCAGTTCCACTTATAATCCATTCGAAACTTTGCTTCAGAATATTTATATATTCAAATGAATGAAATGTACGACTTCTTTTTTTTATTGCCGACAGCATTTGTCACACCATATAGTGCAGAATAAACTCTAAATCTTCATTTGAGTGCAAACAACAGTTGCTAGCCGAGTCATCGCAGCTAACATTCAAAGCAGCGCAGATCAAATGAGTGTTGTGGACTTATTATGGATGTCAAAAAGTACAGCAGGAAGAAACCAAGCAGCAGGTTTGCTTTTATCAAGTCCGATCAAACTTACAAGGACACGACTGCATGACATTTCTGTGACCTTTTCTTTGGGCCGAACAGAGTCCAGTCCGTGGGTGTGTCCAACCACAACGCCACAGGCACCTGTCTCTTCCTGTCTCTCTGAAGGTCAACGTACTGGTTCTCTCGCTCTCCAGACATGCATGTTTTATGAATACCGGTCATTATTTAAGCATTGTGTCAACTCATTTCAATATTTACCTCACTTATCCAGTCCACTAAAATTCAGAATCAGTTTCAGCAATGGAAATTCGGTTTTAGTGTTAGTTAAGTATCATTTCAACCTTTCGTTTTGCAAGTCAATCTAATACCATCGCAAAAAAAAAAAAAGGTTTTATTTTGATTGAGTATAGAGAAAGAAAACACTTACTGTTCTCTATCTTGTATTGAAGTGTGCTTTGCCTGAGGGCGGAAGACTGGTTCATTTGTCCTTCACTAAACAGCTGATTCACACAAGCTTTTCCAATACATCTGCCAAAACAGTCAAACAAACAGCTTACTTTAGTCGATAAGAACAATGTTGGACAATTTGATCATGAACATTTTTGTAAATATTAGTGAAATAATATACTGGACCAACCAATAAATTTGGACCAAGAGTATAATATTCAAAAGTTCAATGAATTAGTAGTTATTTGAGTGACTTACATTTTAAACATAATTTTCATGTTGTTTAATTTGGCCTGTCAAACTAAAAATATCATTGTGCATGAATCATTGTTGTGAAAAAAAATATTTAAATACACTGAAAAAAAGGCCTCTTACGTTAAGTTTTTGTTTTGTTTCTAGCCCAAATGTCTAAAAAATTTTAAATCAGAAAGCATTTATCTTGGAACCATTAAAAAAATTATTTTTGCTTTTCGGACCATTTGTTTACCCCATTGGCAGATTATTTTGCTTGTTATAAAGAAGAAGTCACTTAACATTCATTTTCTGAAAACAAACAATATTTTTTAAATGCCTAAAAAATGCTTCTTGATTTAAGAACACAAAATAAGGCAAAAGCTAAGCAACAAAAGCATTTTTGCAGTGTAAATTAGGGCTGCACAATATATCGTTTCAGCATCGATATCGATCATTCACAATAGTCACATCGTGAACATACGCAATGTTGAGTCTCGATTATAATTCACCATTTGCATGTGATTTTGATGCCTGTGATTGTAAAAGGACCTTAAAAACACTCATGCATACTAAATTGTCCCATTTGTAACTTTACCAACAATTTATTTTATTGAAATGGTTTTATTGTTATCTTTTAGTTACTGTACTAGAATACTGTTAGAACCGGAAAACGATAAAACACTATTTCAATTGTATGTTTTTTTTTTTTTTTGTATGTACAGATTATTTTGCATAAAAAAACTCACAACACATGCAAAAACAGAAATGCACTGCAAATAGCACAGACACCAACGAAAATGTGTCGGGGGACCCCAAAAATTGTATAGATTATAAGATTTTATGGTGATGCACTCCCACTACAGATCACCCCTATCGATCTAACATTACAATTGCTTTGCTAATAGAAATATTTAAGTTATCTAGTGAAATTGTATTCATTTCGCAATATATGTCGCAAAATAGAAAATAGCATAATGCTAGATTTTGTTAATATTGTATTGAAAAAGAACAATGAATAGAAAAAAATGGTTGAAAAAGAATTTAGTCTTGTCTCATTATGACAAAGGATTCTTAAAATTGTTTCTATTCAAAATGGGGGAATTTGAAAAAAAACCTCCAATAGCAGTTTTTTTTTTTTTTTTTTTGTCGTTGATAATACTAATTTGAGTTTTGACAGGTCAAAATATTAAACATTTAGCTGTGTAGATCTTACCTCACACCTGTTTTCACAAACTGAAGCGTTGGGCAAGCCATGCCTACTTTTATTTGATTGGTCATCTCAGTCATTTTGGAAACTGGCGAATGCTGATAGATAAATAAAAATGGAAAAAATTGTAACCTTTAGTTACTTATGTAACATTTAAATGAAATAGAAAGAGATAAACATCTAAACTGTAAAACCTCAGTCAAAATCACTAAATGAAATAAGTTAGTTTAACTTATTATCTTTTAAAAGGTTAGTTTGACTCAAATGAAAAAAGTGAACCAAACTCATGAACGGATTGTATTGAAGCAGAACTCAAAAACGATTGAGCTATGAATGAATTAACTATATTTTTGTGTTAACTTAACTAGGAGCAACACTAAACCATTCAAGTAGCTATATAGTTGTTTGGACTTAATTTGTTGAACTTACAACGATTTGATAACTGAACTTAAAATGTTTAGGTTACTAATACTTTAAACGTTTGACAACACAAATAATGTGCATGATTCTATATAGTCCTACAGTTTTAGTAACCATATTGTTTCAAAACATAAATGGTTTGCTGCAATCAGTTTTCTTAGTTTGAGTTAACTGTACTTATCTGGGTTTACAGTGTAGCAATCCACATTGTTACCATCATACACTAACAGAAATAGCTCTCTCTTTTTTTCATTCTCAGGAAAATGAACATTACAATCAATTTGACAAATGGTTTGCACTGGGTTGTCAATCTTGAGGCTAATTTGAACCTTTTGGTATCATTAATGGAATAAAGTAAACTGCACTTCCATTAAAGAATGGCCTCGATGAAACTGGCAATGAATCAAACTGTATTTGTTCCTGATAACGTAGCCTAATTGAAAAAAATCTTTATAATCTCACAGGTTTTATGTGAAGGAAATGGATTGGAATCATTAAGTTCACAAAAGATAACAGATAATGGCCAATTTAGTTTAAATTTAGCTGAAATAAATCTCACGAAGCCCAGACTGGAACGACTTACCTGCAACCCTAATCACAAGCTAAACCAAATGCACAATCTTCAGATAAGATAAGAGATATGTAACTCACATTTTCAAATAAGAGCTTATCCTGGTCACTGTTCTTGGCTGTCTAAAAGTGGGAGAAAATAGGTGTGATGGATGACCGAGGGACAGACAGGGCTTCCCATGAGGCCAAGCTGGTGTCTAATCAATAGACTAGCAGTGCGGCCTGGCTGGAGGGCTTCATATCAATCATAATGCACAAGCCTCGTATTCTGTCCTCATCTCAGTGACAGCACACACTTGGCCGGGGACGAGCCGTCTCATCTATTACTCTTGGCAGATGGACCACAGGCAACTGAGCGGACACAAAGGGCTGTCAGAATGGGAGAATCTCTCACTATAGGAAGAAATTTAAAGTTTAGCCCATTACACTGAAGAGCGAGTTGAGAAACACCGAGAAATAGAGCCAGACCTTGCCTTGTAGGAGCTCCTTCATTCCTTCCAGGAACAAAGGTGTGTGTCCTCATCCTGTGTGTAATTTGAGAGGTTTGTCCTGCCCGGCTCGCATCCTCACAAAACAGATGCCATGCAGTATAATCTAAATGTGGCACCAGGATTATCAACACATTGCTCTTGTCTGGCTTCCTAGAGCACGGCATACAAAATGAGTGCCCTGGTAGGATGTCTCTACTGCGGTAATTTGGGGCCACCTGGTGGTGTAAGCCAGTTAGAAACGTGCACCTGTTTGCTGCATGTTTTTTTTTTTAAACCACCCTCTGTGCCAAAAACAGAGCTGTGGGGTTGAGGAAAGGAACAAGGTGTTCCCAAGCTCAAAACAATCATATACCAAGAGAGTCAATTAGCCAAAGTGCTGATCTTCTGCTTGTTTATATGCCGTTTGATGATGTGCGTTGTGTATTTAAAATTCACAATGCTCACCAATGGAGTATAAGAAAAAAATACATTTAAACATTTCCACAATGACTTGAATGTTTTTTTTTCCTACATGGATCCATTAATGTGTTTGGAACATTACTAAGTGATTTCAGTCTGTGCTGACTCAAAAACATGACATGCTTGCTGCTGATTTCCCATTTCATAAAGCATCTTTTACACCAGGGGATCTCAAAACCAGTCATGGAGGTCCGGTGTCCTGTAAACTGTAGCTCCACCTTGCCTCAACACACCTGCAACGATGTTTCTAGTAAGCCTTGATTAGCCAGCCCAGGTGAATTTAATTGGGGTTGGAGCTAAAATCTGCAGGACACCTCCAGGACCAAGATTGAGAAACTGTATTACAACATCGCAAAGGTGCTGTTCTATATTTAGCCCTGAGTGTAAATTTGTGTAAACTTTAGTTTTCAATGTAATATTCTCTGCAATATTTTAATTTGTGACACAAGATCAGCATTATGTTGCACATGTTTGGCTATACAGCAAAGGTTGAATGGGTCAAAATGATTTCTTCTTTTACACCAGAAATAATTTGTTTCTCAACCACGTTCCTGGAGGACCACCAGCTCTGCGTATTTATTATATCTCCTTAACCAAACACCCGAATCAGACCATAGACAGAAACTGAAAAGCCTGTAATGGGTGTGAGAAAGGAGACATCCAAAACATGCAGTGCTGGTGGTCCTCCATAAACGTTGAGAAACACTACACTAGATTAGTAAATTAGGATCATGGGTCCCACTTTATATAGAGTGGCCCTAATTGCTATGTGCTTACTGTGTTCATATTGTATTGCAAAACACTTCTGGTGGTCTTGGGGTGGGACAAGGGTAGGGTTGGATTTATTTATAAGTTTACGGGTGGGTTAAGGTGTAAGGAATGGCGAACAGTGTAATTAAAGATGTAATTATATGCATGTATTTAACCAATCATAACTAAAATATTTTTTAAAAGGCATTGGCACCAAGTATATTGTAACATATTATTAAACTCATTGTAAACATGTTATATCAATGCCACTAAAGTTGGACCGGATCATGCACCATTAGAAAAGTTTGTAAATTTTCTTATTTTAAGACTTGCTGAGCAATTAATTTAGACAACTTTAAAGATGAGTCTCAACATTTATACTATTTTTCAAATATTTGCAACTTGATGAAATATTATCTTGTGAAGCTTACTTTTTATTATTCAAACTTTCAGTTTTAATTTGAGGTCTCAATTTCGAAAAGTATTCTCACTAGTTTAGCGAACAAGAAAAAAAAATGCTTTCAACCCCATTTGCTGTGTCCATGTTGGAAATTTGCAATGAATGACATTCAAGTCAAATATTACGAAGGAGGAACCCTTACGCCCAATATCAAGCTTTACACAACAAAAGGGCGCATAGCCATTATGCACTAATTCTTTCTCACCTTAATGTTCAACAGTGATGGTCCTAAAACTCCATGGGCCCCAATTGTGCAAGACAATCAAAAAACCCCTCCTCCCAACTCAAAACAGTATAAACAGTGAGATGAAAGTCGATCTCAGCATTTTAAATGTACTTTCATCAAACATCTAAACAATAGTTTTGGTACCAGATGCACTGGGCTCACAAATAGTAGCATATACATTTAAAATGGATCAAAAATCAGTCACCTTAAATCTACTGAACAAATTTTTGATCCACTTCAAATGTTTACTACTGTACAGACAACTACAGACTTAATTTAAAATGAACTAAAATCCAAAGTAAAGTGTATAATGTACATTTAAAGTGTTTTAAAAGCTTAGTTTCAATTTCAATTCAATTTCAATTCTTCTTCAGTACGCCAGTGTATTTATTTATTTTAATAAAGTTACATTACTCAATTACAAACCATCACTCCTAAACATTTGCACAATCCCCCTTACAAAAAAACCCACACCACATAGAAAAAATGTGATTAATAGTAAAACAGGATGTCTGCAAATATGTTTTTTCAAATATAGTATAATGAAGCTCAAAACAACAACGCATAAACAAACAACAAATGAACACAAAATATCAGATTTAAGTTTTAATAGTAAACACAAGCTTAGGCATTTAATACAATCAATATTTACAAATTATTTCTCAAAATATAACTCATACTACAGGAGCTCTGAGTGCACTTGTCAATTCACATTCAAGTATTACCACAGTTACCCAGCAGTGGTGACCAGGCAGCCATGTGGCTTTGTCCCAAGGCTCTGAGTGGGTTGCACAGACCGCTTAGATCCATCGAGGAAGGTCGGCAACCTGTAAAAGTCTCTCAAAACACACATGCATCCGTTGGCAGAACAATGCATGCACACTTCTCACAAATTACACTGCGACAGTATGTGACTGCAAACGCTCTTACACCGCGTACACAATGAGTGGAGCGGGTTTACCTGCTGGCCACGTGCTGGTGGGCGTGGCTTACACGTCATCGCGCAGCTGTGACGCAGAGCGTTCCGTCTCCCCGAGTTGGAGTCTGCGCAATGCTGTGGGACAAGGAGAGCCGACAAAATGAAACCACATTCAACTCTCAATAAGCATCTCAAACATTTTGCGTTCAACGCCTTGGTTTCAATAAAACACTGTTCGATATTATTTTACAGGGCTAACCATTAAAACAACACGCACATATTACGGTCTATGCGTTCACAGCTGCCCGGTCTTCTCTTTCCGACGAGATCAAGTCAGGTTTCAGGGGAAACACCTCAGATTTCATTCCTGAAGAACAGCTCCTCGAAGTCTCGCTGCTGGAAGTCCAGCGATCTTTCGTAATCAGAGTCCGACGATGAGAAATGCCTTTCATTAAATGGCGTACGACTCACACCACACTCCTCTATCGAAACATCTAGCCGCTCTGCATACTCAATGTCCATTAAGTACTGCGTGGTGTTTCTTGGTGCCATGGCTACAGACGGTACAAATCTCTGATCGCCCGCAGCTGCTCTTTCGACACGGCCTGGGCTGAGCTGCGGTCTCCTGGATGACCAGGCCCGGACGCGTACCCTTCTTTCGTCGACTTTTGCTTGAAGAATTGTCCTTTTCTTTGATTTTGACCATTTCTGTTTATGATCAGGCGCGGTCTTGATGTCCTTCTGGTAGCTTTTCTTCATAGTGATGATTTCAGGACACATTACCCCCAAAAAAGTATTTGGTTGTACAAAAGAGCTATAAAAATTAGCGAGAGTTAAAGCAGAATAAAAAAGGCCTCTTGTATTCCTAAACAAAAAGACTTCGACCAAGGACGGAAGTTTCAGCTGTTGTCTCTTCAACGATCGTAAGAAAAACGTGGCTAAAAACGTCTGTCTCACGTACTCATAAGAAACTTGCGGATGTGACGTTTATCGCCGGCAGCGAATCAGCTTTCACCTCTTCTTTTTAGGCGGTGCTGAGCGGGGTTTGAAACAATGGACTAAACCATTTGTGCTCCATTAGCAACTGTTTGTTTGTCATTTTAAGAAAAAAATTCAACTTAAAACACGAGGAAAAGTATTGTGAACTTTTCTACAAACAAAACAATTCACCGAATATGTCAGGAATAGAGTTTCGCTTCTATTTTAATTATTCGTTTTTAGTATGGTCTGTCGTGTTAAATGAGAACAAATCTGATTATAAACAGTAAAAATACTCAAAAGGGGAATTGGGTTATTTTTATGTGAGAACAAAATTAGAGAATCTTATTATTTCTGGTATTAATTTTACTGGGCAGAGCTGTAATAATAAGATTTTAAGAATGTTAGTAAATACACAGCTTTTCCCTTCTAAAGTTAAGGACAGACACCTTTTCCCCCCTGAAGACAATGTGGTTAGAATTTGAACAAGATTTCTCTTTTCCACTTCTACCAAAGGCAAAAGAATTTCAGCTTTAAATTACTGACGATATGTATCCTTGTAATAAATTCCTCAGACATAGATTTAGTGTGAATTGTAGGCTAACATTTGTATCTTTTGTGAAGCACACTCATTAGAACATGTTTTATTTATGCACATTTTCAAAAAATGTTATGGGATGAAATTTGTGTTTGGTTACGATTAAAGCATGAAATACTTGATTTTTATTTTAAAACTGTAATTCATTCATGTATTCATTTTCTTTTCTGCTTAGTCCCTTTATTAATCCGTGGTCGCCACAGTGGAATGAACCACCAACTTAACCAGCACATGTTTTTACCCCCATTTTAAAACTGTAAAACATTAATATTTTTGTCAGAATTCTGATCTGGAATTTTTTGGTTAACAATGTTGTGAAAAAAATATTTCATCCATAATTGCAAATAAAAAAAGAAAGAAAGAAAAAAACTTTTTTTGCTTTTCCAGAAAGATATTTGTCTTCTTCAATTCTTTAAAGCTTCTGTGACATAAAAAACCTGTAAACTGTGTAGTCTGGTAAAGGTATTTTTTGATGATGAACCCCCTTGTACTATATTGCATTGTATTTTGCTATTTATTTTTATTTATATATGTTTTTTTTTCTTTTGTTTGTGGATGTTGCTATTTGGACTTAGTTGATAAATATGTTTTTACGATTGGTTTTTATTTATTTATTTATTTATTTATTTATTTATTCTGTATGTTCTTAATTAATTTTAAAAAAGTTGTTACTCATTCCACTTTCCTGTGCTCAACTTCCCCGTTAAGACAATTGATTTATATATATATATATATATATATATATATATATATATATATATATATATATATATATATATATATATATATATATATTTAAAATACATATGTTGCGAAAAACATGTTGAAGAACATCCCCAAAACATTTAAATATACAATGAACTTTAGCTTAATTTGCGTGACTGACCGCTCCAAAATGTCGGCGCCCTTGACAAAAGTGCTTGAATCGTTCTACAGCCTTCTTTGTACTTGAGAGTCTTACGAAACAAACTTAATTCGAAAGATATGTGAAACAAACTGCATCTAATCTTTTCTCATCAACACGACAGTAGTTATTTTGACTCTAAATCTATAAAACATTTATTAAGCGACTGTATGATCATTTTTGTACAATCGAGATTCCCAATGAATTACAGTGCAGCCGATTTATTAAGAATCGTATGGTTCTATGAATATATTTACTAATTTAAAAGGCCTATGATAGTATGTAAAGACACATCATACAAGTAAGAATCTAAATACTTTAATAATAAATAATTCACGAGCCACATGTTGCAGCGAAACATATTATTTATATTATAATATCACACAACTCCATTAGGTGGCAGTATATAGTTTGTGTTCGCAGTGAACCAACAGCAGAAGAAATGAACGAAACCCTCCATTTTCTCTTCTAGTGCCCTTCGCTTGTGCACTAGCGCCATGAGTAGCGCACTTGATGACTCAAAGACAACAGACACAAGTATGGACCACGAACTTTACACTGTACAGAGTCCCTCCGATGACATTAAGGATGGCCCAGAGCATTCAGAATTCATTTATAAGAGTGAGTAGCAATCATTTCGTGCATCTAAAGTGTCATTGCATTCAATTATCTCTCCCATTTTTTTAGCAGTTTAGCATTGGGCTGGTCATGTAAATTGGATGCATGCATTATACAAATCACGTGTTCTACTTTTATTAAAATCTGCACGTGTGTGTTTATGTGTGTGTGGTTCAAGTGTCAAATGAAGAGTTTGTCAGATTCGTGAAGTTACGAGTGACCAACGATGCACTTTTCACTGGAAAGAGAAATTCTTCAACTCTGGCTTACAGGTAAACCGGGCATCACCAACCCTCAGTTACACACATGCATACTCACCCATGCAGAAGTCCATGCAGGAAAAAAATAATTATGCTGTAGATGTTTGTACCAGCAGCCTGCAGGAATTTTGATGTGAATTCTGCATTTGTGTGCTGTAGGGCCATCCTGAAAGAGCTGGGTCTGCAAAGGGAGATTTCTGCCAGCCAGGCCAGGAGAAAATGGGAAAACCTTAAGATGAAGTATAAGGTATGCTGATATACCACTTTATGAGGGTGCAGTTTTCAATTCTGGCCCCCCAAGCACATCCACATCTTGGATATTGGCCAAATTTAACACACCTGAATCAACTCACAAGCTCATCAGCTGAGGACTCCACGAATCTTTTAATCAGTTTCCTTCAAATAATGATATATCCTATTGTAAATTACAGATACATGTGTGTGAAGAGTATGTATTATATTCATACACAAATGAAAATAACAGACAAAATTAACTAAAATTACATTTTTAACATTAACATTGTCATTAAACTAAATGATGACGAATCATGGTAAATAAAGGTCAATTTCAAAATATCTATGTGAAAAATATTAAATCAATACAATACACATGGTTTACATAAATATGATATTTTACAATTAACATAAATATATAAACAACAATACAAAAATATGAACTAAATGACATTTACTAGAATGACATAAATGAATTATTATTAATAAAAATAAATTGTAAATATTTCTATATATATATATATATATATATATATATATATATATATATATATATATATATATACATATATATATATATATATATATAATATTCATCACATATTTTAATTATTACTAGTAATACATTTATATTAAAAATATTAATATATTTCTAAATCATTTATCACATATAATTTATCATATATATACATGTGATGAAATGTTTATAAATATATTAATATTTAAATGCACATTAATGCTAAATACTACATTTACAATTTCATGAATTTATATAAATAAACAACATCAATAGCAATTACTAAACATTTAAAGATGAATATATTAGAATATATTAAATAGATGTACAGTACATATCTATCTATAATTAGCAGTATATTTTATGCAGTAATAAACAATTCATGGGTAAACATATTTAAAGCTAAATGTTAAATAATGTTATAACAATATCATAACATTAATACAAAATATGCAAAACCTGAACTAAATTGTATTATATTTTAAATTGCTAAACTTTAAAATGTCATAAAATCATAGTAATACTAATATTACTACACTCTACATATAATTAAAATAAACAAAATTAAATGAGATTTATCATCAATAAAAAGTCTTATATCTCAAAACTAAATTTGAGGCCTTAAAAAGTCCTAAAGTTATTAAAATATTGTGTTGCAGGTCTTAAAACTTTTTAAGCAGGTCTTAATTTTCCTTTGCTCACGTGTAGCTACTCATCCAATAAATGAATAAAGAAACTTTTAACTTTTTATTTGAAAATGTACTTTTTAACTCTATTTACCACAATGTACAATAACGTTTGTTTAAAAGGTTTCCATGTATTTACTGCTGAGATAGCTCACCTGAACAGACTGTTGTGCATACATTTAGTTTAATATGGTTTTTAAAACCTTTAACATATTTTTTGATTTTTAAGAAAAGGTTATGTTGAAAAAAGTGTATGTATGCAACAATATTTAAAATATTTTGCTCTGAATTAGTTAAAATACATTTTTTTTAAATCATTAAATTATTATTATTGTATTATTGAATTTATTAAATTATAAAAAGTTTGATAGGGCAAATAAAAATAGCGTTTAGCCCTGTATGAAGGTGCTTTCACACCTAGACTTTTGTTTCAGAACTTGGCACGTTTCCCCAGTTAGCACGGTTCGTTTGGCATATGTGAATCCAACAATCGCGCTCAGGCCCGCGCCAAAAAATCGGTCCGAGATGGCCTGAATAAGGTGGTCTCGGCTCAATTGAAACAAAATCTGGAGCGGATCGATTGTAGTAAGAAAGCAATACAATCCGAACCAGGCCATATCACAGTGTATTATGAATATGTAATTGGCATAAACGGCTATATGAAGAGAGAATTATGAGTAGGGTGGGATGTTATTCTACCAGTAAATGTGTTTCATGTCAGATACGAAAGTGAAAGCATGTTAACTATTAACGAGAGCTTTTTATCTGTCTTGGTTTATCTGTTATTTCTCTCTATAATGTAAAGCCTATAATTCATAACTGCTATGTATGAGAAAGTCTTACCTCTGATTTATATTTGGTGTTGATGTCTGTAGGTGTCACCATTCAAAATTTAAGCACAGATTTTCGTTTATATAGTTTAATTGCTCTTTGTCAAAAATTAAAATAAGGACGCATGGCAGATCAGTGGGACTCTGCAAAATAAACCCTGAAAATCTGACCAATGTGATGAGAGTTTACTCGCTTGTTACTTGTTTTAGCTCTTTTGGTCCGTTTAGAAACTTTGCCGTGTGAAAGCGAACCACACCAAGAACAAAGTGCAACAATGTAACAATTGTAATCCCTGTTTTGGAACAAGAGAGTCGATCCACAGGTGTGAAAGCACCCTGAGTCTAGAATTGCATTCATAATGGTCTTAAAAATGTCTTAAATTTAACTTGCTGAAACCTTGATCAATAAATTTACAGCATATATTGATATTATGTTTAGAATTATGTACACATAACTATAAACCCCACACACTGTCATCACACTCTACTTCTGCAAGCTCATAAAATGTTTGTGTCTTGTGTGTTTCAGGAAATGAAGAATCCTCCGCCTGGTGTCTCGGTGAACCCCACTAACTGGCCATGGTTCTCCCTCATGGACGACGCCATGGAAGGAAGACTTGTGGGGAGCGATGTCACGCTAGACACTTCTTCGGTGGGCGACGACAGCGAGTATCGACCAAACAACTCCACGCGCAGGAGGAGCAAAAGGGCCCGCGAGCCAGACAGAAGCGAGATCGAGCTGTTCGTTGAAGAGGATGACATCATGTCTGAGGAAATGGGGCGAGACAGAGGGGATCTAGACAGAGACAGAGATGAGATGGAGCACGAAAGGGCCATCCTAGAAAGCGATAAAGCAGCTATTGAATATGAAAGGATGGTGCTAGAGCGAGAGAAGATGGTGCTAGACAGAGAACGAGCGGGAGTGGAAAGAGAACTGGCAGCACTGGATCGAGACAGAGCCTCTTTGGAGAGGGAAAAAGCCGCTGTGGAAAGAGACAGGGCCTCTGTGGAGTATATCCGAGCTCAGTTGGAAAAAGACAGAGCGATTCTTGACAGAGAAAGGGCTAAGCTTGAAAGAGAACGGGCCATCCTGGATCAACAGCGTGGGATTGAAAAAAGCGAGCAGACGGTTAATTTAAACGACAATTCAGAAGGAACTGACACCTCGATTCCCTTAGTGATGGAGCCGGCTTCATTAGAAAGGAGGCAGAAATTCCTCAACCTGTTTGAAAAGCTCATTGAGAACTTCTAAATCAGAGCTAAACGTTCTGAGTGGGACCCATTATGTATATTTCATTATTTTTGTACACCTTCAGTTTGAAGTAAAACCGTTTTCTGTTCCAGAAGTGGATTGTGCTGTGTTACAGTGATTGATTTGTGTCATGTTAGTTGCTGTGCTTGTTTAAAAGAGCATCTTTGAAGTGCTAAATGCCTTTGACAACTTGAGAAGGTAACAATGAAAACGTTAAGCCACCTCTGTTTTGGAGAGGTCATCAGAAATCTTTATTCAGGTGTGATTATTTCCATACAAAACACATAATGCTTAACTAATATTTACCCCCAATCCCCCCGCAAATCATTGTCAAACCCTTTGGCCAGAATACAACAGTTGTGAAAAGATCATCTTTGAAGCCATTGATCATTACAACAGCTTAAAATGTGATACCAAAATATTGCAGTTATTGTAAAATGTAAAAAAAAACGCTTATATATTTATATTACAGTACAGACTATACAACAAATTCATTGTTAGAATGCTTCTTTTATTGCATTATAGTCAAATTAACCTTTCAAGAAGTTAATCGTGAGCCAGCTTCAATTGGTTTAGGCTAATTACGATAAACATTTGTTAAATTCTATATGAATATTAACAGTATTTCATTTACAATTCAAACATATTTTTAAACAGTTTGGGCTGGCTATTGCACCTAGCCCTTATCCCACAACCAGTACAGCACACACAAAAAGAGGGTTGTTGCCTTGTTCAGATTTGCAGTTGTAAATAACTGACATCTTGTTTTCCTGATAGGTTCATTAGACTTTGATAAATAAAAACTTTCAGACTTCTGCATGTTTTTTGGTTTCTCTGAAAGAGATTGTTGATGAGTCTAGAAATCATTAATCCGGATACGATTACAAGCCTCTTACATTATGAAAAGTGTGCACCGTGTAAAAAAAGCATGAACACAAGCAGCGTAGAGTTGGAAGTGTCCACCAGAACTCCTTCGAGAGTGAGTTTATGTATTTTTGCCAACCTCCTTTAAAGACAGCCATTCATATCCATGTGTTTGCTTGAGCCCAAGGTTTTTTTTTTTTTTTTAAGAGAGAGGTACGCACAGAGGAGTTTTGATGCATATGCATACGTGTGAGTTTTTTATGTGTGTATTCAAGTGTGCATATTTAATTTTTTTTTACGATTTAAAAAAGGTTACCAATGGGGATACGTGGCAAACATATGTAGGCCTGTGGGGTTCTGCTGAGATTGATGGGATTACCGTCCAGGCGAACATCCTCAAGTGCATTTCGGATGTAATTTAAGTCGTGTGGGTTGCAGAAGGTGTCTTCGTGTATCATCTGGATGTTATTATTCTAAAAGATAAAACAAAGTTTAAGATGTGGCATGAATGTCATGGCATCACTATTTGCTAGAAAATTACTATCTATTAATATATTTTTGAATTAAATCTTTGCATGAATGACGTTTCTGTTAGGTGACGAGTGCTTTAGATGTCCACAAGGTGGCGCCCTTGAGGTGGGAGTACAGGTACCTGTAGGTGAAGTGAGCGCAGACTCTCAGGCAGAGGAACTGGGATGTGGTCTATGTTGTTGTCCGTCAAGTAAAGGTAAAGTAGCCCTGGCATGTCCTGAAAACAGTAAAAGTAAGTAGATAAGCAACATTTGGTAAGTTCAACATCTAGGTTGAATTAATAGCATCAGTTACATAAGGATTCATGCTTTTCCTGCTGTCCGTCCAGGTAGCAAAGAATTCCGGCCCAGATTTGACATAAATCTGGCACAGCAGGCATTCGTCTGGCACTGACATACAGCATGTGGGCCAAACATTGCCCTGGTTTAGTAGAGGTGGCACCATCTTAAGGTGGCACACAATACTTGGGCCAGATGTTAATAGTTGATAGGTGAGCCATGAAGTTTGGCCTATCTTGACCCACATTTAATAAAAAAATCATTATTTTCAAATAAAAAAAAATTTTTATCAATCAGGTCACTTCGAGAAAAAGCATGCCCATAGCTCACCTAAAGGGCATTGCTTCATGGGGTTATCAATTTCATTGCAGTCGCAACACACCAACATATCTGGTCCAGGACATGGCCCAGATATGGTCCATTTTTGGCCCTTGTCTGTAAGCCAGATCTGGTCCAGTCATGTACCGTAATTCACTGTGGTATGTGGGCCAAGCAAAAGCTGATTTTGTGGGCCAGAGAAATTTGCTATGTGGGTGTTTTTTGTCTATTTTAAAAGGATAGTTCACTTGTTCCAAACCTTCAAGATATTCAGCTATCTTCTAAATATCTTATGTTCAACAGAATAAATAATCTCACAAGGTTTCAAACAATCTCTCAAGGTTTGAAACCACTTGAAAGTGAGTAAATAAAGTGATTAAATTTTAGGGTGAACTACGATCATAAGTTGTTCCTTCATGTCTACTTGACCAACAGTGGGTTATGACAGGATAAAAGGACATTGTTTACAAGTAAAACTGAGCAGCAAATGTCCCTAATGCAATTTTTTTCTATCAGGCCTCTCACCTTGAAAGCTTCTCTCTGGATGCCAGTGCTGCCCAGATGGTTGTGACAGACGTCAATAAGGGTCATGGATGGTGGCAAAGCTGGAAGCTGTCTAATATTGTTCTCTCGTAATATCAACTCCTCCAGGGAAGGAAGGCCAAAGAAAGCATCATCATCAATCCTGGAAATCCCGTTGCTAGTCAGGTCGATCTTTTTTAATTTATCTTTGTGATAACAAAGGACAAAAAGACCATTCAGAAAACAAACACATAAAGATGATAGCATCACATGTTACTAAAGCAGGGGTGGCCAGTTTCAGCTCTGTGGAGCCAAAGTCCTGCATTCCAGCAATAATCGTACAAACCTGAACAAGCCTGTCAAGGTCTTATGGCTACTAGAAAGCGGCTGACAGGTGAGGTCGAAACTTTGCAGGACAGTGGCTCTCCATGAATGAACTTGGTCCCCCCTTTGCTATATATCAGATCAGGCTGTTTTTTCTAAGGACTGCAATCTAAATGAACTGTATGCGTTCAATCAACATGACATGCAATCTTACTTGAAAATCTGATGTATTGTATGTGTGTTTGTTTGTGTTTTGTTAGTGATGATTGACTTAGACTGAAATGTGATAAGAAAGTGCTTTTTGGTTTCCCCTTTAATACACATACTCAGGTTGGCGAAGTCAGACTTGCTGATTCTGGAAATTTTATTGTAGCGGGAATAAAAGTGAGTGGTATCTTTGGAGAGGGGAGGAACACGGTCCAACTTGAGGTCATCACAGTACACAGATCCAACCAGACAGGTACACAGCACACAGACAGACATACCTTACCACCAAACCAGCCAGTGGCATTAAGAAAACAAACAAAAATACATATTAAAACACCAAAACTGGACTTATGCATATGCAGACGTTGCCTATTAGGATATACAAAGCAAACATTTTTTGCACTTTTGGAGCACATGAACATGTGCTTCTTAAAGTATGTCCAGCTCCTGATAGGCCACCTTTAGTTCTATATCTAACTAAACACATGAACCAATCAAGATCCTCATGGTCAGAAACTTCCAGACAAATGTGTTAAAGCTAAACTCTAGGTTGGTGGCCTTCCACTAGCAGGACTGAAACCCCAGAAATTTTACGTATTACATTAAGTATAACTTTTAAACAACATATTTTCTATCAGGTAACACACTGAATATATCAGTATGGGAAAGCTAAAAAAAAATACATACATTATGCAGTTATGAAAACAATCAATTTCAGTTACGCTAATAATGATTAAATACAAGCAAAATACTGACCTGTTATATCTGGGTAAATATCTGTGTCAATATCAGGTATGCCTGACCCTATATCACCCCCAGTCCCCTCCAGGGGAGTGGTTGGGGTGGTTAGGAGTATCTCCTCCTCTTGTTAAACACAACAATATTAAGGTGTTAGGAGACAGGTTAGCACATGGACATATTAACAATGGAACACGACAGACAGTGGTTAATTTTGATAATGGTATGTTATAATGCATTATTGTTGTTATAAAGCAAGTGAACACATTTATCTAAAATCGGCCCATTAAATGAAGTATATAGGTTTCTAAGAACAATAATATCAGATTATTTGAGCTGACTGGTGCAACAATAGCTTCAATAGTGAATGTAATCGTATTTTAATCTGGTCTCCAAATCCATTCCTGATCTATAGAAATCACCCCTTAACATACCTAGACCTAGAAGCTGTAAAGTGATGTATTGAAATCATGATACTAACCTTCATCTAAGTCAGGAATTAACACTGTAGTGGTGAAATCTGGGGCCTCAGTCACCTCAGTCTCTTCTGGGCTCCCAGACTCTCCTGACTCCTCATGTACCCCAGACTCTTCAAATATGTCAAAGGGTCCAGGCTTTCTAGATTCCTCAGGCACCTCAAAGATCTCAGGCTTTACAGTCATTTCATGTGCCTCTGAGGTCTCTGGCTGTCCAGACACATCAGGCACCTCTGAAATCCCAGATTCCCCAGATATCTCAGGTACCCCAGTGGTCTCAGATTCTCCAGATACTTCAGGTACCCCAGAGGTTCCAGATTCTCCATATACCTCAGGTACCGCAGAGGTTCCAGATTCTCCAGATACCTCAGGTACCCCAGAGATCCCAGATTCCTCAGGTACCCCAGAGGTCCCAGATTCTCCGGATACCTCAGGTACCCCAGAGGTCCCTGATTCTCCAGATACCTCAGGCTCCTCAGAGGACCCAGATTCTGCTGGCATCTCAGGTACCCCAGAGGTCTCTCCTGAAACTTCTGGTACCCCAGACTCTCCTGACACCTCAGGTACCCCAGAGATCCCAGGTTCTGCTGACCCCTCAGGCACCCCAGAGGCTCCAGACTCTCCTGACTCATCAGGTATTCCTGATGCCTCAGACACTCCTGATACCTCAGGTACCCCAGAGCTCACAGGCTCTCCAGATGCCCCTGAGACTTCAGGCTCTCCTGACCCCTCAGGTAACCCAGATGCTCCAGATATCCCAAAGATTCCAGACTCCCCAGAATCCCCAGAGGCCTCATGTGGACCAAATTCAGGTATCGGATGGAGCTCCTCCTCTTGTGAGAGACAAGGTAGTGTAGCAAGAAAGAAATTAGTCTAATCAACATCAGTAATGCTATTAAATTAATGCTCAGTAATGCTTATAATCAGCAATGCCGAAAATGATGACTCGTTAACCATTTTTTAATCAAGATATTAAACCAATACAAGCAAATGATTGAGAATAACAGATCAACCCTAGTTGCCTAAAAATCTCCAGGAAATCTCTTCTCACTAACGTCTAACATGTTACACATACTTGGCACAGCTTCATCCACAGAAAAAAAGAAATACGCTGAAGTAATCAAGACTCCAATTAATCTACACTTTCAGAAAAATAAAATTAACAAAATTGTACCTATAGGGGTAAAGCATCATATCAGCAAGGCAATACCTCAAATGTGCTCAAAAATGTTAGAGGTAGACACCTTAAGATCAAGTTGTTGTACCCCTTAAAGTACAAATTTTTTACATTTCGTCTGATATTAAGTTGGTCAGGCAAACCAAATTCCTGAGTACTGACCTTCACCTGAGATAAGTATTATGCCTGAACCAGAAAGACCAGAGACTCCAGAACTAAGATCCTCTGAGTCCACAGAACCCGATATGCCACCAGAGGCCCCAGAATATCCCAAGCCCAAAGGCTCTCCAGAACTGGAGGCTTTCTCATCTTGTAAGTCTCCAGAGGGCACAGCGTCTCCAGAGCTCAAGTCACCAGATATCTGAAGGATGTCAGTGGGTATCAGACGAAGCTCCTCCTCTTGTTCAAGACAAGGTTAGGTGTTAGAACAGTTATCAGAATTAGAATTACACTTAGAACCACATGGACTGGTTCAGCAAACACTGGGTGATGAACTGGATTTGATGCACATAAAAAGCAAAAGTTAAAAGATTATTAAACTCATTTAACCAATCAAATTGCCAGTTAAATGGAACAACAGCACGATGAAATGGTTGGCAGGCAAGTAATGACAAATAGCAGTGTGTGTGTTTGTCCATGCATGGTACAGACCTCCCTGAGCACTAGGGCCCATCAGAGTCCCTGATGCCCCAGAGCTTGGTGGAATAAGCTGAGGCTTTATAGGTAATTCCTCCTCTTCTTTCTCTTCCAATGAGGCACTATGTGATGACTCAATGCCCTCAAATGGATCAACGCGGGTAATCTCTATCTGCAAGATGAATTTAGGTCAATACACCATGCTTATATTTTCAGACTTTACAAATGACAGCAAGACTTTCTCAGCCTACCCATCATTAAAATACATTGCTGACAGTGTTGATTTTAGACAACATCTCAAGTTATACTCTTGAAGGATCACATCCTTGTGGAGCTTTACTCTTCATTAAAAACAAACTAGACCAGCAAAACAAGATCTTGGGGATTTTTTTGTTTGTTTGTTTTTTTTAAAGGAAACTTGAGTAACACTCTTTAGCTACCCTGAACTGATTCACACCTCAGGTTTTTATCACCAGTTTATTTACACCTTAAGTATAAATTATCCATACATTTCTACCTTACGAAAGTATAAGGGTCTTGTGGAAACATTAACACATTTGGATGTTTAGTAAGAGTGTGACTTAGGATGTTCTTTTGAAAGGATAATAAGCTGTTCACAGGGTTTCAGGCCTATTCAATCCAATCTTCCAAAGCAGCCTGCTTTCTTACAATTGCTAATTCTTAAAAGGCGAGACAAATTCAGACCATATTGATGTGCTGATTTGAAGAAAAATCTAATTCATTTAAAAGTACTCTCAATATGTTGTGATGTTGATCAATGTTGACAGCTTTCTTTAGTATTCGATTCCCCAACAGTCCAGAGTGGGGAGCTGTAAAACCATTCACAGTTTCATCTGCAAGCAGCAGCTATACTCTTGAAATGGTCCTTGTGGAACAAAGACATTCATGGTAGCAGGTAAAATCCATATTTCTGCACATAATCTTTCAAATGAGAGGTCTCATTTGTGTAAAGTGTGGTCAACTTGAACCAAAACTAACTGTAAAGTAGCTTTAAATCTGTAACTGTTAAAATGCATTGCATTAATAATTCTCTCAACAGCCAAAAGCTACTCATGGTTAGAGTCTGAAAAAGAGGGAGACTTTGATAGGGCTTACTTAGAATACCCCCACTTTTAATACAGTAACAGTTCTAAACATGCTAAACTCTAAAAAGATGAATAAAAGATATTAACAAGGTGTGCATCAATCAACAGAGCTAGAGCGTCAATAAAGATACTGCGATGCGTAAAAACCTATTTTTAACAACAGCTTTTGACTCACATGCCTCTAAGCATTTGTGTTTTAGTCACAAAGTCAGAATAAGAGTACATAAAATATAATTTTATGAAGAAATATTGTATGTTGTGTCATTTTTAAAAGTATTTCTTCTCATTCCACTGAATACATTTTAGCAATCCAGCAGTTTGTTTGTTCTGTTACTCAAAACTCACTAAGGGGTCATTAGGTTCAAAATGAAGAAGCCTACAAAGAAAATTAGATTTTTTTTCTAAATCTGAGAATGAAATAGATGGTTCAACAGAGAGAAAGGGAAGCGTAAACCTCTATATGGCATAGTTCTAAATAGTAATGACTATACATTGTACAGCTTTATGCTTTTTCACAATCCTCTGGAACATTTAGATGTGTTCACTTGACCTTTAGAAAACAAGATTCACACAGCATCTACTGTATACTAATAAAATACCACTTTACATACATTATATGTGGAAAAAAAGAAAGGCTAGCATCAGATATTCCAGTCCGATCTCACAAGGAAACGTAAGTATTTTACGTTTTGTCAGTTTATTGGCTAATACCTACGAATTCATACAAGTTCAGTCATATGAAAATGTACGTTTTTAAAAAGTAGACGTGGCAACTAACCCCACCCCTAACCCCAACCGTCATTGGGGGATGAGCAAATCGTACTAAATTGTTCGAATTAGATTGTATGATTTCATACGAATTAGCCACTAAATCAAAAAGTCACGAATTGCCATAAGATTGCGTTGGATATTCACAACTAATTGCACAAAAAGTTACTCCAAACTTACTCCTAGATCTAAACAAAGTATTAAGATGTGCTCGTTTATGCATGCTAACTTTCACCAGCTAATTGACATAAAAAAGTTGTAGCAGCAAATAAAATACAATACTACATTTCGGAATCATAATAAGTCACTCCAAAAGGCAAGGATCCACAAACATTCCCACAATTTATGTAGCATCAACAATATCCTGAAGAGATGAAAATGAAGCCTTTTACACAAGGAAAATGTGTTGTAACTCAAAAATCTGTTTTCAGTTGAGAGTTTAACTACATAACAGTCACATCAGGATCAAGTTAAGTTTCTTGGCTTTAGTTTGAATCTTTGAAAAATCCATCTTGGATTGTGCCAGTCAAACATAGTTCTTGTCCTTTTTTTTGCCATTCTGAAGATGATGAACTGGTTACTGTCTAACTGTTTTGCAGGGATGTTACTGAATAAAGTTGTTTACACCTGTAGCTTAACATTGGTCTAGGTAACCTTAAAGTGCTGGGCAGTGTATTTTCTGGGCAGAAATGTACAATATTTAATTTAATAAAGCATGCAAAGATAGGCAAAAGTTGTATTTTAATACCAGGCATTTACAAAATCATCATGGTCATCATGCGAATGCATTTTCAAATGGATTTCTAAAAGATCTTAAATGTGAGTGTCAATGCAATTACATTTAACATGCCATTTTGCTAAACCTTTGGCTATATGCACATGACCTTTTGCTACAAACAGCAAATGGTGTAATGATGGAAATGCAATGCCACCTTTCCTAAGCAGGAGTCTAAATGCCATTAGGAAATGTAACATTTGTATGATCATTTTGTTATAATTTCAACTTATGTTCCATTTCCAATACAATTTTGCAACTCATAAAGGCTTAAAACTAGTATATGTAATTTACATTTTAAAACTGTACAGTAAATTTATTTTGCTCTAACGTTTGCACATGGAGAAGAATGTCATGGAGAATGGAAATTGAAATACAGAAATGTATTGCTGATTACATTTCAACATGATTATTGGTACTCATATGTAAACATCACTGCATTTCTGTATTTCATTTTAGATTCTCTATGACATTCTTCTTCATGTACAAGCTTCGTGCAAAATGTAAATTAAACAATGTCGTTTAACTTTGATTATTGGTACTCATGTGCTATCGTAAATAAGACTATAAACTAAATAGATTGTTTTTCATGAAGGTACACTTGACTGAAAAGGTACTAACATTAGTATGCAGAGCCGATAACTGGTCTCAAATGGGAGGATGAGTAAATACAGGCTCGCATGCCCTCAGTGACCGACCCTGAAGCACAGCAGCTGGGTTAAAACCAGTTTCTAATGAAAATCATAAACCAAAGGCTGACATGGCTGAATATGATTATCCCCAGGAACATTTGGATCAGCGGAGCAAATGAAAAGTTGTCAAACACCCTAAAGCAAAACTGCTGCAATACATTCCTGCATTACAATTAGAACTCAGTCCAATGCTTGAGCATTAGCCATCTCAACCGGCTGGAGGAAACTAATGAATATGCAAAGAGAGGGTGCAGTAACCAGGGCCCAGAAATAAATAAGACCTAATTCAATCACTTAAAATGGGACATAGTTTGTAATGGAAATTTGCTAGTTTAAAATGAGGCAGCTTATGTAATGCAAATCCCATGATATTATATATACAAAATGATATCTGTTCACAGATATCTGCGAGAATTGCTAAAAACAATGTATTATGCATGCAACAGATGTATCGATGATTATTTTATATACACAACCTGACAAAAGCCTCGTCTCCGATCCCAGTTGTAAGAGCAACAAATAACAACTTGACTTCTAAATCATTTGGAAAAATGGCAGACGGTAGATTTTTCAGATGAATCATTTGTTCAACTGCATCCCAATCATCACAATAACTGCAGAAGACCTATTGGAATCCACATGGACCCAAGCTTCTTACAGATATCAGTCCAGTTTGTTGAAGGAAAAATCATGAATTTGGGGTTACATTAAGTTCGAGGCATTAAAGAGATCTGCAGAGCGAATGGCAACATCAATAGCCTGAGGCATCAAGACATTTTATTTGGGTAAATTAAGCGCAATCTAGAGGCCTTTGCCTTTTATATTAGCCACTTCTGATACCAAATGATCAACCAGAAGTCAAGTTATTATTCGTTGCCCCTAAAACTTGGATAGGACTTGGAAAGACTTTTGTCAGACAGAAATGAATTGTCATGTAAATGAATGCATGAAACATTTTTGTTGAAAACAATGATGAGTAAATGCCGCCCAAGCTGCAAAAAAAGTATTACCTCCAAATTTATGTTTGACATATGACTATCCATACTAATAAATCAATACATTTTATTCAAACTTTCCGAATTATGAATCAGAATAAAAAATCTCTCACCTCTGATTCATTTCCATCATAATAGTCCTCGTAGGCATTGTCGCCATCAACATTTTGGTCTAAATCCACATCGTTGTTGTCATCGTAATTGTGTAGTTCTGTTTGTCGGACGTATCTCGGGGGAGAGGCTGCTGCCACACACAGGACCAGGAGTACCCACATCAACCTCAGCGATACCATCTTCCTGCTAGACACAGAATCAGAAGAATTACCATTTTGTGAAATCTAAATGATAGATGATAATTGTTCTTTATGGAAACCATGTTGCCAGTGATGAACCATTATTATACTAAGTGTTTTGAAAGGAATGATTTTCGGCGAGCAGCTGGCTGGACAGTCCACATTAAATCTAATCACATGGTTTTACAACCTTATAGGTTGTACATGCACTTGCTACGCTTCTTCATAATCAAGACAGTTTTGTATTATCTTCTTTACATTTAACTTCTCAGTGGTCTTGTAGCCTAAATGGACAAAGACATTTTGTTTTGTTTTTTTAGAGAAAAAAAATTTTTTAATATTGATAAACTCTGTAATCATTAACAGGATGGATACTGGTTGTAATAGTGAAATAAAACCCTGTAAAGTCTTAAACTCAATCGCAAGATCCAAGAACCCCCTACCTAATCCATCGGCCATCTTGAATCCACTCAGTGGGTGCTTCTCAATTCTGATTTCTGCATCCTCACTTCCTTTCCTCTTGTTTAAGCTCCACCTCTACAGGATTCGAGGGAAGGATGCAAGGAAAAGGAGCGAGGACAGAGTATTTGAATGAAGTGAAATGATGTATCCTCGCTTCCTTTAGCATCACTTCAAGGCGTCATTATTTAATGGAAACTTTACACCACTGATTTAGTTCGCACGTCAAGATTCTTGAATATGTCAGATGTCAGTTATTTTTATTGTAAAAGTTTCAACCTCCACAATAAAACCAAAAATGGCATATAACAAATACTTCTTTAATGTTTTTTATTAGATTTTTCTTTACTGCACATTTTTTTCTGACAAATTTTTACTTTTACTCCTTACATTTTTAAATTGGGCTCATAACTTTTGTTTTATTTTAGTGTTATTATGTTGTGTGGAGCGACCTATAATATTTCTTGTCATTGCTTGATCTAAATGCCTTTTTGATACAATCAATCTATTTTTTGTCATTGTGGATGATACACAGGGCAACTTTTTGTTGGACAATATTGTAGAACGATGTTGCTTGGCTGCTTTTTTGCTTCAGCAAAAATTGCAGCAAAAAAAATTTTTACCCCAAAAAATTTAAATGTAAGTTATAAGTTATATGTAAGTATATATATATATATATATATATATATATATATATATATATATATATATATATATATATATATATATATATATATATTAAACTTAATATATTAAGTTATATATATATATATATATATATATATATATATATATATATATATATATATATATATATATATATATATATATATATATTAAGTATAGATATATATACATGATGTGTGGTTTAGTTACCAGCATAAAAACTAAAACTGGTAGTCATAAAAAACATAATAATTACATATATAGCGTCCCAGCAGCTACACAACATCATAAGACGGTAATATTGGGTTAGATTGAGGTCCAGGTGACCAAAATTCAATGTCTAGCCAGCATCTAAGGACAACGTTATTTTGACGTCCAATAACGAAATCATATTGTGTTGATATTCAGTTGATTTTAGGTTGGGTTGGAAAGTGACCAAAATCGAACATCTGATAGATGTCATAGTGGTGACATGCACACAACGTCAAGATGTAGGTTGGACGTTGGGTTCTGAGGTCAACCTGATTTTCATTTCCAAACAAAATCCAATGTCCCCACAATGTTGGGGTACGCTGAGGTACAACATCAATATGACGTCATGATGACGTCGTGTGCCAGCAGGGATGTTGTAGCAGACACTGTAAATAAAAAAGTTCTAATTTTTCACATTATTTTATAATGGTTCCAAGAAGAACCTGTAACATTTATGAAATCTTTCAAGTCTTAAGGCTTCAGCTTATTAAACATTAAAAATGGAACCATTCACTGAAAGGTATTTTGGAGATCCAAGACGGTTCTTCTACCTAATTAGGGCCATTGCTGGGTAAATTACAATTTTATCTATTACAAATCCATGTTAATATCGTAAATCTATTTGATCTTATTCTAACCCGAATTGCTTAGTATCATTTCTCATGGTAAGGAATGATAAGAGGCTGAGAGGACAGCAATGACCAGCTGGAGTGGAGGAAGTGAAGGGTGCGCTTGATGGACAAACCAAGTTCTGGTCCTCAGGGTGAGACGGAGAGAACTAGCTGAGAGAGGGAGGACTCTGACAGAGCCCCTTTATGAGTGTCTGTCTCCACACTCAAGTTCGAAATTCCACCGAGGTTTGTGGACAACATGGCAGTGAGTTACGATCTCTCTCTATCTCTCTTTCATACACCAACACACACACATCCACTTTCGGCGAAAGGCTATTTTTGGGGCAAAGCTGCACTCTAGAAAACACTTTGTTTTTAGACATATTTCAACCCCCTATGGACTTCTGACAGCCAATCAACACATCATGAATTGAGATTATATAGTAATGATATAGATTTGCAATCACGTATAGGAGTCCCAGTGAAACTTCAGTGTACCAGTGTCTGACAGCTCGAGCAGGGAAATACTGAAAGAGGGACTATGCTGCACACAGAGCTCTGCTTTTACACACTGTTTGCAGTGTGTAGACCCTGTGTGTGTATGTGTATGTGAGAACTGACTATACCAATGTTGTTTTTGGCTCTACCCAACAGCATTCCACATGCTCATTGATTTTAAAATTTCTTCTACTCTAGGGATGCTGCCAATATTGCCTTCATGGCTTATTTGCTTCCAATATGTCAAAATACAAAAATACACAAGTGTTCTAGAGACATATTATCCATTTGGCAACCCACTGGGGATTTTTATTTTAGCTTAAAAACTGAAGGAATCATTTAACTCTGAAAACACTGACTTTCACTGAACACAGTATTCAGTAGCAATTTACAGCTCTTCTATCACATTTTCTCAATATATACTTTTGAATTGTAAACAGTAAGCCATTACAGAATCAACTAGCAGAAGCAGAACCATCTCCCCATTAAAACATCAAATGGCAAGTGACCGGTATAATGAGAATACTTAAATTGGCATCATTACAGCACAGGTCACATGTTATCCCACTTAAAACTGTTGTAAATCACTTCAGTTCCAACATTATAAGCAGAAATATAGTCATGAAGATTATGGAGAATAGAAGCATTGTATATAATTAAAGCCAGAAATCCACATGACAAAATGGAAAATCCATTGCCCTCAGTAGAATCAATCAGGTGAATGACTTTACCTTATTAAACGTGCATTATTTTTACAATTACAAGGAGATTCATCATGATCAGGCAGTGCATATCTATATTATATCATAAATGCAGTCATGTAGAAGGCAAAAATTATCATCAATCAAAAGCCTGAGTACAGTAAGTGAGAATCATTTTAGCTTAGCTTCAGTGTCCAGTACCACTGAAGCCAAGAAGGGGAAGCCCTTGGGTCCGGTCTCTGTTCCTAAGCACAGCACTAGCATTTAGAAGAACATACAGTAGAACCCTTACCTCTTTCTCCTCCTTTCCCAAATGGTCCTGTTCTTCAGATCGGACAGGCAGAGGGCTGGTGGGCCTGGCCAATGGCAATGGGTCACTCACGGTGAGTGTGTATCTGTGTGTGGATGCTTATGAGTGTGTGACGTGTATGTGTGCACACACTCCCAGACCCGTGCAACCCTACCTGCCCGTGAATGTGAAGGTAAGAAGTGAGACCGAGAAAAGGGAGAAATTGAGTTTTGGTCACATCTACAGCAGCGCCCACCCCATACCACACTGCATCACACACACACACACTGAACAGACACACAATTTGCATGCTGACAGACCCCCAGCTGCGAAAATCCTTTAATCCCTTACAACCATCGCTCCTTTTTGTTTCCTGAAGAGACACATAAGTTATTCAGTTCTAAGTAGGAGATATTTGTCTTCCTTTTCCTGAGGTGAGCATGAGGCATGCTCTGCTTTCATGTAGGCATCTGCAGGGCCTCGGTGCACAATGGGCCCTCTGTGAGGCTCCTGTATTGGTACAACATAGAGAAAGTGAAAAAGGGCCCCATTCTGTTCTGCACCAGGACTCGATTTTAAAACTCTGCTCTGAACAGATGCTGCAAAAACCTGCTAACCCAAACAAGTACCTGTTTCAACTTCAGATGGGATGTTTTTACAAGCTTCGAATCTCTTTTTTACACTAATTCCCTTCCTCTATGACCCAGTAGTCATATTTCTGCTGAGTCCCATGAAAAAAGAATCCAGCATTGCTCTGTTTAGAACTAGGACTGTCAGGTAATTCAAATATAGCACATGTTGCGTTATGTTTAAGTCTTATTAAGTTTGATTATGTGTGGCATTTATAGGTTAGCAAACATGGGATTTATTTGCTTATTCTGCCATCTTTAATTACCTTGCGAATGAAACATATCAGGTAGCCTACATCTTGCTAGGCGCCATGTTGGATCCTCATTCCCTTCAGAACTTCCCTAATAGATTCAGCAAGGTGAACTGAATCTGAATGTGGCAGCAGAAATCAAGACTCATTAGACTAGACAACTTGTTTAAATTGTCCTATTGTTTTTAGTTAGTAAGAGCAAGGGTCTTTTGTTGCTGTACCTAATTTGCATCTAAGTTTATTGTGTTGAGTGTTCATACATGCTCTTCTGCAGTTTGAGGAGTGACCCATTTCCACCGAGTGGTACAGTACGGTGCTATATGGGTCGGTATGGGTCATCTTTATCAGGCTTGCCTTTCCACTGCCAAAAGGGTACCATTGGCGTGGTGTATGACAGAACGTTTCATTCAACGTCATTCTCGCTCGAGGAAATGTCAAAGTATGAGTAGCACTTCTCACAAAACAGATGCTTTATACACATAAATACTTGTGTATAAATGTTCATTACTAACCTTTCTATAAACATGATTTGATTATAACTGCAGACCAATCATGCGAAATAGCCTACATTGTGTCTGCCATTATATAAAATAAATAAATGCAACATATATGAACACATATAGACCTTTAAAGTTATAGTAAAAACTACACACAACATACATTTAGTCCTTATTTGGGTTCAAAAACAACATGCAACATATAGCCCACAGTCAGTGCAAACCTCTCATCTGCATCTTGAATCTTTACCAGCACATGTAACCCCTTGTTAGAAAGTAATTCTGTAATTCCGAGTTCATAATAGTCCAAAAGGTGATCATAATTAAAAAAGGCAGTTTGTTTATGTTTTAGGTTGCTGAAACAATCATTTGCTCCCGTTTTTTCCGGCTTCTCCTTTGTTTTTACGCACTTCACTTTTGCGTTTGTCCATTTCTGAAAGGATCAAATGTCAGAAGCACTTCAATAATCACGCGCACTTTTTATTATCAGTTTAGAGGTTTGTTATTTCAAATATAAACACAGACGTGAACTCTCTCGAGAAAGTGAAACCTCTCACGCTTTAGACGGCCATGTAAACAACGACAGTAGATTCTGCTCTTCTTCTTGTGGCTGTTCATCAAGATGACGACAAGGTTTGTTTAAGCTTGGGTTGACCATGGCTTGTTATTATATGTATATATTATTACGGTGTAATGTCTTGGCTGTGTATTTAAAATTGGAGCTTCCTTTGTTTTCATTTTCTTGGCTTGTGCACGAACTATTGATGTATCTCTGTAAACAAACAGCGTTCAGCTGCGCATCTTGCTTCACGTTTTGGTACCCTTTTGTTGTGCTAGGTGACCTTTTTAAGGGGTACCCAAAAAGTGTTACGATATGGTATGCTTTTTGATACTTATTGACAGTGGAAACAACCATAAAAGCGTATCGAACCGTACCACTTAGTGGAAATGGGCCATAATTGTAGCCTCTTGATCAGCTCAAAACGCCTTGGCCATTCTACTCTGACCCTTACAATCAGTAAAGTATTTCGCCATTTTTTGAATCATTCTCTGTCAAGCCTAGATATGTTTGTGTGTTGAAATTAAATTTTTGAAATATTCAGACCATCCCTTTCAGCACCAACAACCATTCCATGTTTAGTGTCACTTCAATCATCTCTCTTCGCTATTCTTATGCTCAGTTTGAAATTGATCTCCTTGACCATGTCATCATGCTCAAAAGCAAGTTTCCAAGTGACTGTAGAGTATATAAAATGCAAAGATATTAAAGAATATTTAAGATATACAAGCGGTAAAAGACACCACATGCACCAAAAAGGTGCTTAGCTGAACCAAGAAGCATGCACTGACGTCCTTGCAAATCCTCTGAACAGTGCCAAGCAAATCCATTTGCTTGCACGATCAATTTAAGCTGCACAGGCCTGTACTGTGTGGTGGAAGATTTCATGTAACACAGACTGTGTTTAAAGTCAATGTATCAGATGCAACCAAAAATATATGCGAAAGACCTTGTATAAATGCAGTCATTGTTTCAAGTGATACCCAGGTACTGTGCACTCCCTGTTGATTTTTCCCCTTCTGTCAGATGTGTGTAAATATTTTAAAGAAAGTGTTCCAGAGTCTTCTGTAATACATTGTTTTGTAGTGAATATTTTACAACCGCAAAGCTCTTTGCGATTATAAAGATGTGCTGGTGCAGTAGTTCCCACCAACAACATTCTCATTAGAAGTTGCATTTCACCTGAAAATCTTCCTTAAATACCTTACTAGATGGGAGTTGTTTATTTATTTTATTGGAACTGTAAGTTTAGCAAAAGCTTCAACGTAGTGCTAGTTGTTTTCATTATTGTAGACAAGCTATTATTGTGGATTATAGATTTCTTTAAAACAAGGTTGCCAGACCGAGTACTCTTGACTTGACTCTTGCCTTGTTGTCAAGCAATTAGACTTTTCAATAACTAAATTATTATTATTATTATTATTATTATTACACACACACACACACATACACACAAATGAAATATTAATCAATGACAATGATGGACCACTGAAACCAGTTTAATCAGAAACATTGAACAAAAATGTATATCATATTACATTTTTCTAATGGTTCTCACAGTTTTTGATGTTAATTTCAGTAATTAATAAAAACATGAAAAAAAATTGTCACATTTGTGCGCTGAAAAAGAATGTTTACATTATTTTTATATAGAGAAAATGCATCTTAAAACCAGTCAATTGTCAACTGCAAAATTTAAACTATTATATACATTAAAACTCTGTCACAGTACAGTATGTCATCTGGTTTGAAAATGCTGCAATTTTCAAAATTAATGATAAAATTTGAGGTGCTGAAATTATAGAATAAGTATTTCAAACAAAATTTTCATTGAATATTGAAATATTGTTTTTACAAAGTTGCGAAGATGTACAAAAAGTAGAGGTAAACATTGTTTAAAAAAGTATACATGCCAGTACATTTCATTACTTACAATTGATGTAAACAATTGCAATTGCTACCATTTATCTAACTTTAAACTTATTTTGGTACGTTTTGTCATTGAGACTTACTATGCTTTTAGTGAAATCCAGTAAACCACCACTATGTACTAAGTTCAATTCCAGGAAATTTGGCTCTATAATTAGACCACAACTCTCAAGTAGGTATCGCTGCAGCCCAGAGACCTCCAAGTGGGAGGGATTACACTGCAAGTAGGTTGGGTGACCTCCAAGTCGGAGGGACTTAAAATACAAGTAGGTTGGGTTTAGGTGGTTTAGGTGTTGCAGATATTATTAAAACACATCAGGTTACTGTGATATGGGGTTTGGGGTTGGGGTAGGTGTAGACGTTAATAAAACACAACAGGTTACTGTGAGATTGGATTTAGTGTTAGGGTAGATGTAGACATTCATAAAGCACATTGCACAATATTGGACTCTGAGTCATGTAAAAGACGTTAAATAAATTAAAGCTCCAAGTTTGTACAACCCACTTGGAGCTCGAAGGCCCACCCACTTGGAGCAGGCTCCGACCTCCATTTATACCCTTCTTATTACTCTCCTGCTTAAAACATCTCAGAATAGGGTGGACCGTGAAAATATTTCTGGTTAATCCTGCTCCTACCAAGATTAAGTAATTTATAGGGTACAACTGTTGTTTAGATCTCTCTTCCATTGTAAGAACATTTAACATGTAATGATGTTTCCAGCTAGTCTATGTATGAAATTAAGGAAGGCACAATGGTTTTACAATACAGCCATGAGAAACCATCTACAAATGCACATATAAATCAGTCTTATGGATCTTTACTCTGCTGAAAAGGCCAGGATACCACACTCTTAGTTGTATTTTGTATGTAGGTATCCATCGGAATTTTTTATAAGCTTCTTATTCATGGACTTAATTCATTCTTTGTCAAAAGCTCTACCAGAAAGGTCTTGCTAGTCACCTGCTCAATTAACATGAGATAAGAAGTAACCAGAATCCATTCTAGTGGTCTTTTCAGCAGTGTACAGTATTTATTTTAAGTTTTTTTTTCAGATCCTTTTCAAGTGTTTCAGTTTACTAAAATTGTCAGTTCTGATTGATGAAATGGATTATCTTGATGGTGTTGCACCTTTATATGACAACAGCCCTGAGGAGACGGAAACATGTCATCAGCTCTCGTGGAATAGGGGGTTGGATCTCATTACCATCGAGACGAAGGTAGCGGAGACGTGGACTCTTCTCCTCCAGGTGATCATCGAGCACACCAGGTGGACAGATGTCAGAGCTATTCACGCCTATGAACATGATCAAAAAATATATATCTTACTTGAAATACTAGCATAAAATAGTTGTATACAATGTCTAAAGCAGCTGCCTGGTCAGTCAATATATATATTTATATGAAAGAAAGTTTAAAAGGTGGTTTATTCCGCATTGCTGACCCTTGATTTATAAAGGGACTAAGCCAAAAAATAGGAAATGAATGAATGAATGTAAGTTTAGAACTCTGGTAAAGTACTTACTCTTGATCTTATTGTGGTCTAGATGCAGGTGCTCCAGTCCAGAGGAGATAACAGGCACCTCTGTGAGTTGGTTGTGAGAAAGTTGTAGATCCAGGATGCTGGAAAGGTTAAACACATTTTTTGGGATACCCCCATTAGCTAGCTTATTGCGGTTGAGCCTGAGAGACGCGACTTTAGGAAGACCCTTGAAGTACTCAGCTGGAATCTTCTCAATGTTGTTGCCGTCCAAAAAGATTTGTGTAGTTGTGGGTGGTAGGCCAAGAGGCATACTGTTTAGCTGATTCTTTGCTAAATTGATCTGGATCAAGTTATTGAGGCCTTTTAGACTGACCTCTGTGACTGCATCATCTTGTAACTTGTTGCTTTGCAAATCCAGCAGGGTAAGATGACCCATTCCAGAGAAGACACCGGGTGGGATCTTCGAGATTTTATTTCGGGACAGCCTTAACTGCTCTAATTTGGCTGGCAGAGGAGATGGAATAGAAGACAGCAAGTTGTCTTCCATGTAGAGATGAACAAGGTTGGACATTGCTCTAAGAGCATCTACTTCCAGGCCTTCAGTTGTGATTTTGTTGCGGTTGAGGTTTATCCACTTTAGCTGTGTGGCGTTGCGCAGAGCATTGGCTGAGAGAACATCAATTAGGTTGTTTTGAAGGTACAGGTACCAAGTGTAGGGGGGGATGACAGGTATACTTTTCAGCCCCTTGTTGTCACAGTAAACCGCATTAGGGAAGTTGGGAGGGCAGTTGCACTCTTTAGGACATGCCTGGAGTTGAGACATCAGGTGCTCATATGGAATTTCATCAGAGTGGACTTGGCTGGTCAAAAACACGGCCACAAATGCTACCAAGAGTACCTCCATAGTTAGGTTTAACCTAAAGAATCATAGAAACAGAGCAGAAAAACAAAATGAGATGTTAACAATATTAATAAAACTTTTAGACATTAAACGAAACACTTTATATTTGTACTCACTGCAGACGTCACTAAATCACCCCCACCCAAAAAATAAAATGCTTGATCTCAGGGCCTTGAACATAGGTTACTATCGCCCATACTAAAAATAGCATCTACCTTATATAACCTCCAGTTGTCTCTAAGAAGATGACCTCAGTGACTAAAAATTAAGAACATCCTCTAGTTAAGATTCCCCGTGTCTCCGTCTTTTAAGTGGTAATCCTCTTAAATTCAGAATATGCTGCCAGGTCAATCTTAATTGACTCAACTATGCCATAGTACTACTCTTTCCATTCACAAGGCAGTTACATTTTAAACAAACATAAGAGTTCATATATGACAGTGACTGACTAGTTCTGAATACAATAAGGTTTAAAAAATTCTTATCTAAACATGCAGCTCAACTCCTTGTTCAAGCTCTTGTTCTCTCCAAACTGGATTACTGCAACTCTCTACTAGCTGGGCTTCCAGCTAACTCTATCAAGCCTCTTCAACTGCTCCAGAACGCAGCAGCACGAGTGGTCTTCAATGAACCTAAACGAGCACATGTCACTCCGCTGCTAGTCCGTTTGCACTGGCTGCCAGTTGCTGCTCGCATCAAATTCAAAGCTCTGATGTTTGCCTACAAAGTGACTTCTGGCCTTGCTCCTCCTTATCTGCTCTCACTTCTGCAGATCTATGTGCCCTCCAGAAACTTGCGTTCTGTGAATGAACGTCGCCTCATGGTTCCATCCCAAAGAGGGAAGAAATCACTTTCGCGAACGCTCACGCTTAATCTGCCCAGTTGGTGGAATAAACTCCCTAACTGCATCAGAATAGCAGAGTCACTCGCTACTTTCAAGAAACGACTAAAAACTCAACTATTTAGTCTCCACTTCACTTCCTAATTTGCAATTGCCTCTCTGAATATCACACTAACTGTACCCAAAAAAAAAAAAAAATACTAATACTACTAATACTTCCCTTCTTAGACTTTACAGACCTGAAACTTGCCTATAGCACTTATTCATTGTTGCTCTTAGTTGTGTAAATTGCTTCCTTGTCCTCATTTGTAAGTCGCTTTGGATAAAAGCGTCTGCTAAATGACTAAATGTAAATGTAAATGTAAAATTATCAGCGTTTTTTTAAACCCTTAGTTTTCATTTTGCAATATCAACACACTACAAACTAGGACCCTTTTGAAAGAATTTTAGTGGAGATTTCATTACATATTGATGTCCAACAAGTTATTATGCTATTACAAAGTTTTTTTTGCTGACATAGCCATATATTATTTGGCTTAAAGTTGTCCAGAAGAAATCGACAAAAAAAAATCATCTTATCTGCTAGTACTTTAAATACATTGTTCTGGGCTCCAAGGGGATTTCTGGAGATTGTTTTAAATGGACAGCTTTCGTGCAGTAAACCTGAGTTGTTGTCTAGTACTGGATACCAAGACATTGGCTTAAGTAGAGCATCACCTGTAAAAGTCTCTCAAATTCAAACACATTGTGTGGACATTAAACAACAGCCGACATCTTGAGTACCCTAAAAGAACTCTCGTGCATAGAGTTTTAGATCAAAGATCTAGAGCCACAGATCTGGAGATCAGTGGCTTTTTTGCTGGCATTCGCAAAACTGACACTACACACTTGCCAACATTTTCTAATGCACATAATCACAAATTCTAAAGACTTACCGTTATCTTTTTACGTCTCTTCTACTGTATCTCTTGCTTTGGGGTGTTTCGATCTGAGCTACTCTGCCTCTCCTGCCCCTATTTGTAGTGTCAATGGTATCCCATGATTCCATCATAGACAGACAAACTGGATACAACCTTAGCCAATCATAGCCTCTTGAGATCAAGAGTCATAATCCTTGAGGTCTGACAGTTCTTAAACCGCTGTGTTGGTCAAAAGAAGACATGAGCCTTGGCCCAGTTCTAATTAGGTTAATACGGGCCTATATACCCTGCTGGATCCTACATCCTTTTATTCATCACCTCTCATAACAACACCTGTCTTCTGTCTTTCAAGTAAACAAATGTCTGTTGGATTTATCCATCCATATCTATTGGATAGTGGCCTTCCAGGACCAGAGTTCTCATCTAAATCTCACAAGGAAATGTAATTATTTTTCATATTGTCAGAAAAGTGGCTAATTCGTACAATTTCATTTGTTTGAAAACGTTGGCAGACGTGCCTCTCATTGGGGGATAAACAAACCATACTAAAATATTCAAATGAGATGTACAAAGGAATACTAATTAGCTACTACTAAATCAAAACATTACAAATTACTGTAAGATTGCACTCACTGCTCTAGCTTTTGTTCCACTATAATTTTCAGCATCCTCACTTACTTCGTAAGGACTCCCAGTTTGATTGGTTAACTGTTTTAATTTAGCATATGCTTCCAATGCAAATCAGAAATAATCTCATTTTGCTATTATTTGTTCCCAATTCCACTGACGACAACAACACCTTACCGTGTCATTGTAATAATTGTATAATAGGCTTCTCCCGTCAAAGTCTAGGATAATTTGTAATCCAGTAGTATCTCGTGTCAATGATGGTGCTGTTCTATCTTAGAACCTGTGGTCTAAAGGGCAAAGAATTAAAACACCAACCTAATCCAATTATTCACAGGAACTTAAAAGAGCTCTAAACACATAAGACGTCTGTGTCAAGGTGCACAACATTAAATCTGCAGCTAAGAGCGTTAGGTTGCAAAATGCAGGACATGACAAGAGGTCACTGTCAGGGTAGCAATTAGTATCTAGCTGAGGAAGCTTTAAGTCTATTAAAATACTCTGTGTCTTTGATCTGTTCTCAATACAATTAAATTGACAAACATCCATTGCATAATTACAACAGTGAAATGTCAAAGACTTGCTATGCAGTTCATCTAGATCACACTACACGACTAAACCTAAATGACTAGTAAGCCCCACATTGTAGCAGATGTCAGCTATTTTAATGTCTGCACCTGTTAGACTAGACACAGCTTATAGATTTTAGACTGGATTTGCGAATCACTCAGTCTTCTGAGTTCTGAATCAACAATTAGTAGCTGCCAAACATTTTGGTTTAAGGCTGATTTATGCTTCTGTGTCGAGTGATTGGCATGACCCACGGCACCTGCCTTGCGCGTAGTCATGCATTTATACTTCCGGCATGCTGTTTGACACTTCTGAAACATTAGCTGGTAGTAGGTTTTTTGTTCCTCTGTGTCCAGTTTCTTTATGGCTGTTTTGTTATTTCTGAACACTACTTGTATCTAAAACTCCTCATTCAGAGGCGGGAACTGGCGGACGTGCAACAACTTTAGTCAAGGTGAACATAAAACAAAAGTTTCCATCTGGAGTTTCTTCACGTGACTTAACACTTGTAAACAATTGATCCATCAGGCTCACAGCTCTCAGCACCACCCACGCTCATCACCGTTACGAAACTGACCAATCACAGAGCTTGCGCTACAAGTGGTTGCGATGTGTAGTTACGTTTTTTGAGAGGTGTCGGCGTCAGCCATGTCTAGGGGGATGCGACCACGCAAAGGCTGCGCCAAAGTATATGCATGCATTCGACGCAGAAGTATAAATCAACACCACTTTTCCAAGCTGTAACTTTTAGTCTTTCTGTAATGTTTTGATTTATATTGAGCAGCAGGGAATAAATAATCACAGTCTTTTGATTAGAGCAGTGCAAACAGTTTTCTGCTAAGTGCTAATGCTAACTCTGTCAAATGTTTGACAGTACTTTCATGACACATTAACATTATAACTATTAAAATCTGAGACTATTAAGCCATACCTGAACGCAAAGCCTTTTTTAACAGTTATTTTGGTCACACTTTATTTGGATGATCTGTTTGTTGAATTTAAGCTACATTGCATCTACATGCCAACTAATTCTTATTAGATTATAATTAGACTGTTGGGTTAGGGTTAGTGTAAGTTGACATGCACCTGCGAAGTTTCTTAAAGTCAGTTAAATTTCTGTTGAAGGACCTGTATCAACAGATATTAAGCAGACAGTCTACTAATACTTTAATGGACCATCAAAATAAAGTGTTGTCATTATCTTTGGTTAACACTGACAAAAACATTCAAAAGAAATAGAAATTGATCGTCAAATTTAAATGGAACAAGCATAAAATCCATCAAACATGTAAAACAATAATAATCATAATAATAACTGAGAAATGCCAACATTGTCAAGACAGCTGCATGACATTTATCCTCCACCTAAACCAAACCATATGCTTTTGAAGAGATTTAATTTCCTGTTTGGGGCATTGTATTGCAGGCAGTTAAGTTAATTACTCATAGGTCTAACATTTGGCTCTAGCTCAATGGCTAGCGTTCAGTCCAATTTCAGTCTTTCACACCCACATAATTCAAAAAACCTGATCTGAACAGGAAACTGAAATGAAATCAGCTTTGTCTAATTATTTTAGCATACAACAAAATGCTGCACTGGTGCTTTCTTAGATAGAAAAGAAATAAACAGCACACATTAATGTGAGCTTTGCAAAAAGAAACAACTTAGAAGTGAAATTATTCTTTACATGTTGAAAGTACCTGTCAACTGAAAAGAAGAAATCGGTGACTTTCCTCAAAAAACATCATACCAGTACCATGGCATTGGGATGATAAATGGTCATGCCATAGTATTTTAGAACCAAATAGTATTTAACCAAAAAAACAAACAAAAAAAAACTAGGTAAGTTAAACAAGGTAAATTTTAAACTCTCTCTAAGACTACGAATTTGATATCTCAATACTACAGAACTGAAAACCCATGAGAGCCCCTTACACCTTTCACATTTATTGCACTACCACCACATAAAGAGCAAAAGAATGAAAACATTACCTGCTCATCTCAGTCACAGAGCTGATTTGGTTTGTGGAGGTGGAGACGGAGTATGGAGTATTGGGGTGTTTTGGGGTTGTCGTCTCTCGATCCGCCTGTTCTCTTCCCCAGCTTGAGTTCAATCTGCAGAATCTCCTACTTTCTTTCTGGCCCCGACAAGCATCAGAAGACACAGCCTTATTAGATTACCATTGTTGGTAGTGCGACTTCCCCAAGGCCAAACCTTTGACATCAGCTGGTGAGCTTTGGGAAAGGGGGTGTGGGAATGTTTGACAGATATGCGTTGAGTTGTGTTTCTGCAAGAGTGCACTGGGTACTTATTACTAGCACAGTACTTTTTTCTAATTCTTTGTGCACTGAGGGTCTATAGAGAGGTGGGGTCCCTGGCAAATATGATACCCTGCAAGCAGTTGCAGGTGGCTTTGAGACTTTTAACTCTTTCTTCTCAATGAACATATCTCATCTCCATCTGACTTGGGGGGATCTTTTACACCCCGGTAAACTAGGTGACCCTGGAGCCATGCACATCGTTTAGCTGTCAATTTGCACTGATGGAGACTCGTCCCAACCCGTGAAAGGTGGAATTAAGCAGGAATGCAAAAACTGGTGAAAGGTGGAAAGATGTGTGTGGGTTAATCCAGCACTATTATCGTATGCTAGAAGATCTTGCTCAATCTTCGAGTTCGTCATAGCTTCAGATTAAATGAAAGGGCAGTGCATAGGAACCAGGCAACATCTGTTTGAACATCTGGAATCCGTTGTGGACATTTTAAAAAATAGAAAAGGGAAGTGGGATATATTAAGTTTGTGACACTGATTAAAGTCCCTCTATATTTGGGAAAGAAGCAAATCCCTTTCCTATTCAATGGACGTTTTTGTAAGTAATATAAGAGGACTCATGATTTCTCTTCTCATGTACTCAATTCTCTTCTTATTTGTACAACCAAAGTGTTCATCCTTTTTCAGATTTCCAGATGCTAGGCCATGTTGAAAAATGAGCAATGTTTTGCCCCGTTACACTAGCAATGTTAATAGCATGAATACATTGCTTTTTGGAGTCAGACATTTTATATGAATTGGTTCAACTGGTTCAGAAAACCAATATGAATATTTCAGTCACAAAATGGACTGATTTGAGACACTGCATCTACTTGATATTAAAGAGATAGTTCACCAAAAAATGCAACTAAAGTTGACTTTTTTTAAAAAAAACTCTGGGGTCTATCTTACGTAACTAAGAGCTTAAGTTCTTATAGGAGACTTCCCCTTGGAAAAAATGCTTGTGCATGACCAATGCAAGCTCAAGAATGCTCCATAAACCCACTGCAGTGCTTGGGTAAGAATGAGTCCCAAAAAGACTGCTGTTGGATGTGAGGGAAATCTGATCATCTTTAGTCATAGTTAATTTAACCCTATCCAAATGTAAATTGTAAATACTTCAATATAGAGTAAACAAGCCAACTAACTAGCTGCAACCCAAGTAAGGCCCAATCCCGATTCTATTTTTGTACCCCTAGCCTTTTCCCTTGGCCCCTTGAAACAGAGTGTGAAGGGGAAGGGCTTCAAAATTTACCCCTAAGAAACGGAACACCACTGCAACACCTGTACACATCATCAAATGTCATCATGATCTCTTGCTTCATATGAGATCGACTGCTGTAGTTATTCCAGTTGTGTTATTTATGGGCATTTATCTTCAAGAATTCACTGAATGCATTTATCATGTTATCATAACGATATAACATGGCAATATGCTCGTAACTGTGCTGTGCACTTACACCCTGGCCTTATTCATCCATGTAAACACAAAAACAACATTAACATTATAGCAGACACTGTAAAAAGCTCATTCCCAGCCACTAGATATTTCTGACAGGGTATTCCAGTGTCAAGTGACAATATGTTGTGGGACTGATATACAGGAGACATTATTGGGAATCATAGATAGCAAAAATTACAGCTTTTTTTTTTTTTTTTTTAAAGCATGACGGTAAAACATGAAATTGGTTATGAATGTATTAAAATGTATGCTTGTTTGTTGTAAACATTTGTAATAATGACAAAAAAAAAAAAAAAAAAACTAGTTTGTGCATCTCCTGACTTTCTTGTGCAACCATACTGTTGCAGTAGGTAGTGTATTCTGGGAAATGTTTATACACTCTGGTTTTGTTTATGTTCCTGAAAAATCTTAGTTTCAAGGGCTATCTAGCTCTTCCCTTAAGCCCCATGCCTTCAAGATAAAGAGAATCGGGACAGGGGAAGGGCTAAGGGGTAGAACTGGGATTGGGCCTAAATATTACATCACTGAAAAGACTGTTGGTTTTGATCTTTGACAAGCGCCACACTCGTGTTTCTCTCTCTCTCTCTCTCTCTCTCGCTCAGTTATAGCCCTTGCAAGAGCTAATTTGAGTTCAGCAGCTGATCAGTGATGCACTAAATGCTCTAAAGCAGGGATCCTCAATCCTGTTCCTAGAGATCTACCTTCCAGCTAAGTTCAGCTCCAACTCTGATCAAACACAACTAAACCAAGTAGGATCTGAAGGAGCACTTGGTAAATAAACACAGGTGTGTTTGATCAGAGTTGCAGCTGAACTCTGCAGGAAGGTAGATCTCTAGGAACAGGATTGCAATCACAACAGTATGATCATATGCTCTTGGAATTAATTACAAAGTGAGTTTGCTACTGGGCTACAAAATTGTTCCTCACATTGTTGCACACACTTAGGATTAATATAAGATTGGACACAAAGTGAGCTTGTTATATTCCATTTAAAACTCATTTATACCAAGTGCATATCAGGCCAAGGATTTATATCCCAAAACCATTCTAAGAAAAGAAAATTGTAGAAAATTGTAGAAACCACTGGCACCAACAAACTAATAAAGCTTACAATGCTTTTGGGAAATGCACTTAAACAGAATCTTGCTTACCTCTTGAAACAAACTGTCCCATGAACCAGTTGAAGATAAGTCAGACTTGCCATCCCTACTTTACAGATATAATGCAGCTAATTGGTTATTTGAAGTACAGATTTGGTTCTGTCCTCGATCAGTTATTAATCATATGTTGGCAAATCTTACAGCATCTTTCTGTCAAATGTAAGGTAAACCCCCACAATTTTCTCGCATTTAAAGCAAAGCTTGGTTTAAATAAGGGGTGTCCAAACTTGGTCCTGGAGGACCGGTATCCTGCAGATTTTAGCTCCAACTTGCTTCAACACACCTGCAAGGATGTTTCTAGAAAGCCTAGTAAGAGCTTGATTTTCCAGCCCAGGTGTGTCTGATTCGGGTAGGAACTAAAATTTGCAGGACACTGATCCTCCAGGACCAAGTTTGGGCACCCCTGGTTTAAATGGACCAAATGTTTAGAGGTATGTGCCATAACTTCATACCTAACTCTTTTTAAATAAATATATGATGAATAATACTTAAAATGTAATTATTAATTAATTAATAATTAATAAAACACTTTAAAATGCATCTAAAATGCATTTAGAAGGTTGGGTGATATTTATTTGGACCTAGAAATGCATTTCAACCCAAAACAAATGCATACATTACTGACAATATGACATGTAGCGAATTAATTTTAATCATCCCTTTATGGTATCTGTTTACTTTGCAATTTTATTTATTTATTTATATTGCCTATGTCCTCACATACCATGATAGTGCAAGAAGGCAGTTGGGCTCTAAACAACAGCAGGAAACTCTTTTGTCTTTTCTCTCAAGAGATCAGCTGTAGAAGAACAAGCTAAGAAACACCACAGTGGTCTCTTTCCCACACAAAGTCTTTTCAGTGTTGCTGAATAACAGGCTGTGGTTTTTTTTAGCAAGACCACAATTGCATAGCTGACAAGCACACTGAAAAAAAACAACCATGACATGGCAAGATCAAAATTTAAGTGTCTTTTCAGTGCTGTAGTAAAAACACGAATGTGTTATTGACCTTGCCAATAATAAGTCTTCCTGAAGAAAGACATATTTCACTCTGGTGATGTATGTCAGACTTCTGCAAAGATCAGTCTCCAATGAACAACTAATGGACTGAACCAGGGTCTTTTTCTACATTTCTTTTTCTTAAAAACTATTTCCTTCTAATGTATGGGACAATGTGTATGGTGAAAAGTCAGAAAACTATGTTTCATCATCAACCTCTGGGAAAAGAAAGTGCACGATCAGCTTGTGGCGATCTTATATTTTCAGGCTGCTATAAAGCCAGAACTGCCCATCCATCATCTGTTTCCAACACATGGACAAAAGAACTCCCACAATGCCTCGCTGTTTAACTATCAGATGGTCACCCAAAACGCTTCATTTCTCTGGAATGCTAGGTTGTCTGCCTGCAAATTCTACCGTTTTAAATAAAACACTCATTTTTAGTGCTAGCTCAGACGCGTGCTCAAATCTGTAGTTATGTTAAATGCAACGTTTGAAGTGCCTGTCATAAAGGTGTGGTTTGGGACGGAGAGACAGATGGAAGCAGATGGTTGGAAGAAGTAAAAGGAAAGAATGGACCAACTGTTGGGGATATTTTATGATTCATTCAAGGTATGTCCCGGGCCAAGAAAGGGAATGAATGTTTACAGCTAACTCAAACACTGGCACTGTGAGAAGATATGAACATCCCAGCTACACAATATGCAAAGGTGGTCATTGAAACAAGAGGAACGTCAGACATTTAGCTCTCTTAAAAACAAAAATGACAAAAAAAAAAACAAAAAAAAACTTTTGTAGCAATGCCATAAAGAAACTAACAAAAAATGGGGTTTGATTACGTAAAGAAGAAACAGTTTACACAAAAATGAAAATATTATTACTTTTTAATTTACTCTTGAGTAAACTATCACTTAAATAGCTTTTCATGAACCATTAGTTTGTTAGCACAAATGACTTTTAATAATCTTTTTTTCCCTAAAGAACCTTCAGTGGGAAGTGCAGGTAAATGTACTTTGGATGTTAAAGGATATTCTTGGAAGATCAATGGTCTTTATTTATAAGCATGCACAGTAGGTGAACCCGTATGACCTTTGGAGATTTGGATATTTTTCTATGTCATGAGGCTAAAAGTGTAATCACAATGTTGTAGAACTATGAATTGAGAAGTGTTAGAATCGTAGGAATGCATCACAGATCATTATATTAGGCTATGTGTTATCTACGGGCAATAATAGCAATATGTCATACTTCCCTTTTTAAATGTGCACGTAGATGATCTAACGTGGGAGAGCAGATATATGTATTTACACGTCTTTTGGCACAGTGTTCTTGAAGCTTCATATCATTACAGTTACTCTTAAAAACGCTGCTGTCTATGGAAGATAAGAGGGCTGTCAGATTTCATCAAAACTCTTTTAATGTCTTAACATGAAAATGAATGTGTTTTAAGGAAATTGTAAGAACATGATAGCGAAAATTTAATAACAGAGCTTTAATTTTTGGGTTGAACTAATCCTTTAAGTCTACAATTTTATCGCAGTTTGGGTTTTATGGACATGTATAAAGATTTGACATGAAACTATTACTAAAGCCTAACGTTTTTATTGAATGATTTGATTTGGTCTTACCTTTTAAAGTAACATGAAGTCAAATAATTCTTATAAAGTGCTGCCAGCAGATATAACACCCTAGTTCTTCAATACAATGACCTTTTCATTATCGTTTTTTTATCCACAACCTTTTCTTCAGACATCAAGTGAACACGTTTCCTACAGGAAGCAGTTCTGTCATCATGGCTCTGCTTTAAACAGAACTAAATTGGCAACCAGGAATCAGAGTGAGAGGCCAAAAAGGAGAAGGAAGGAGGACAGATCCATACCAGAACTAACAGAGTAAAGAAATGGAAATCCACATCAAGTCATGCTAGAAGATCATAAATTAAGATCAAAGCAATCAAACTTAGAGTAGCTTGACTGCACTATGATGTGCAAGCCTAATTTTGGTTTGACAAATCAGTTGATAACAATTAAAACAAAGTAAAGCATGACTGATTACTTGATAAATTAAATGGCACTGTGTGTTATAATACTAGATCTGATCTAATTTTAAGGATTGACATCTTCAGTATCTCCCACATAGGTAAAAAAAAAATGTGTTTTATTCAATTTAAGATGAACAAACTGCTTTGATGTTGTCTTGAAAAAAAAAAAAATCAGGGATCTTACAACTTTTATATAACAGTCTGCCAAAGTTATGGGAATCTCGTGGTTCAATAATTTGACTAACATTGTGATGATGTGAAATAGTGTAATGAATACATCAAAAAGTCATTGCTGTGTACCATAGAACTGAAAGGAATTACTGTTACAAAATTAAGATGAGCTGCATGCAGATACAGTAGAATATGGAATAATCGTTGGCAGAGTTCAGAAATGCAAGCCGCTACTAGTTTGCAATTAATAAATTTTGCCACTGCAGTTTCTCATTTAAATAAACCCCCTTTGAGATTAGATAGAATTCACTCAATGTACAATGTTTATTTTTTAATTTGTAAATTAAAATGCACTGCTGTGCATTTAGTTCATATCCATAGGTTGTAGAAAACAGTCGAATATCCTTACTGGCAGGCTTATTAATAATATGATTACAGTTTCAAGTGATTAAAGATTTTAACATGCAAAAAAAAAAATAGATGACATGTAGTGCAACTCATTATAGAGTGCACAGCATTTTGTGTCTCTCTTTAGACTGAAATATTTCCACTTTTCATACATTATAATACAAGACTAATCTTTTATGTGCCAGATTTTCAAGATTTTCAGACTATTGCTGCCCGTTTTTCATACAAACTTTTTAAACAGCAAATATTGTCAACAATGTGCAAGTGACCGAATGTGGTAGCCAGAATCCCGAATAAAGACATCCAGAGTGTCTAATAGAGAGCAAAGTCCTGCAGGTTTTAGCTCCGACGCACTAAGAAGTTATAAAGAGTCTGAAGACCTTCATTAGTTTCCACGAGCTAAACTCTACAAGATAGTGGCCATCTGGGAACAGGTTTAGTCATCCAATCCTGCTCCTGAAGAGCCAAAGTCCTGCAAATTTTAGCTACAACACAATTTCTAAGAAGGTTCAAGTGAGTCTGAAGACATTCATCAGCATGTTCAGGAGCTAAACTCTGCAGGATAACGGCCTCTGGAAACAGGTTTAGATGTTCAATTTAGCTGCAGAAGGGCCAAGGTCTTGCAGATTTTAGCTCCATCACATATGCTGAGAAGTTGTTAGTGAGTCTGAAGGTCTTCATTAGCTCGTTCAGCAGCTAAAATCTACAGGACACTGGACCTCCAGGAAAAGTTTTGGGCAGCCCTGGTTTAATAAGAATTAAAGCCTTATTTTGTTTGATGAGCTACTGGCGAGATTTAGCTCTATTCAAAGATGATCTCTGAGGCCTGGCGTAGGCAGTTAGCTGTGTCATCTGGCATACTGCTGTGTGTGATGTTGTTTCCATCCAAGCGCAGGGTCCTCAGTCTAGAGTAGTTGACCGGTGAGCTAAATCTGCAGATATTCGTCAGCTCAAACTCTAAAGAAACAGAAAGCAAAATGGAGTCAAAATCAATGCAAAATCTGATTCGCTTAACCAGATGGAGACTAAAAAAACTTACTGTTTATCTCATTGACTTGCAGGTAGAGGTGTTCTAGTGATTCGTTGATCTCCGGGATGGTCTTCAGCTTGTTGAAAGACAGGTCAAGCTCAAGAAGAGAGGACACGTTGAACACTCCTGCAGGGACTCCTGAATCCACAAGTTTGTTGTGGGAGATGCGCAGGTACTGTAGGAGTGGCAGCTTTGCCAGGTAGCCGTTAGGGATGCTGTCGATGTCATTATTGTCAGCGTAGAGCATTAAAAGCGAAGCTGGAACTCCCGAGGGAAGTTTCTTGAGCTTGTTCTCGCTCACGTCCAGCAGAATGAGGGACTTGAGGCCCTTGAAGGCTCCTGTGAGGCTCTCGGTGGTAAGTTTGTTCTTGGACAAGTGGACGGTTGTCAGGTTTTCCATCCCAGCCAAAGTGTTAGCAGGGAATGAGGTTAACTTGTTACCGATCAGCTTCAACTCATCCAGAGACTTCGAAAGAGAACCAGGGGGTTTAGTCAGCTTGTTATGACTGAAGAGGAGCTTCTCCAAGCTTCCTAGTTTATCGATAGTACCAGCCTGGATCTTGTCACTGGTGATGTTGTTGTTGTCGAGGACGAGCCAGCGAAGGTCGGTGGCATTGTCAAACACTCCAGCCTTGATCTCCTCAATGAAGTTGTTCTGTAAGTAGAGGTATTTGATTCCGGTCGGCACGATGGGGATGAACTTCAAGTTGCGCTCATTGCAGTACATGGCAGTGGGAAAGTTGATGGGACATTCGCACTCCTGGGCACAAGAAGGTGATGAAACGCCCTCCAGTGGTGCGGAGGGTATGTAGTACTCATCATAGTAATCATACTGAGCTAAACTCAGACTTAGAAGTCCAGCCAACAGAATGGATCCCAGAGCAAACATGGCTGCACAACTTAAATTAAACCTAGACAAGAGATCAGTAGAGAGGAGAAGAGAACAGGAAAGAAAGGGAGAAGTGGTTAAATAAGGAGCAATATTACATTAAAAAAAAACTAAAATGTGTAAGAATAACAGAACTTTCTACGGTGAACCTCAGACATAAACAAAAACCAGAGACACTCTTCTAATGGAAATTGATGACTTCATTCTCAAGAATGCAATAGGCCCAGACAGACATTCCTCCCTTCACAAATTAGACCCACATTGCTGGTGTTCGGATCCAAGTTCATCTCAAGTTACATTGACTTTACTTTAGAGTTCCCTTTTTTGTGCATGACATGCTGATTAATTATTAAGATGGAATTGGAAAAGAAAGACATTTATGAAGTTGGGTAATCCATTAATAATTTATGACGGCATAGAATAATTTGCAGCAGGTGTCAAGCATGGAATCTCGCAACCCAGGTTTTCTTTATAGCAATCCATTGATGCAAAATCACTAGTCAAATGCATGCACTGCTTTATCTTTCTTTCTTCCTGCAAAAAATTGCATTGATTGTTCCATTGTACAATTTCATGCATTTAAAAAAACCTATAAATCATTTGATTTAATTCTAAATGACAGCCTTTATATTTGACCACAAACAGCTTAGATAGAACTCCAAGCTTCCCAAACATCACGCTGAATTTCCGCAATATGATCATAATGTTTCTTTAGTCCTCCCCCAAAATCTGCCAAGCAGATTTCTGATAATCTCATCCAGAGAAAGCAAAAGCTAGCATGAACATTCAATGCATAACAGCAGATGCTAAATATCCTTACCTTCCTGCTTCTCTCTCTTCAGGTACAGTTGTGTGCGGCCCGAGGACTCTGGAGAGAAAGAGTAAGGGAGGGAGAGAGTGGAGAGAAAGAGATAGAGAGAGAGAGGGAAAGAGAGAGAGAGAGACACTCAAGCCAGACCTTAGTCGCCCAAGATTGAAAACAGAAGTCAGGCGGTTCTAGTATGTAGATGTCAGCAGTTGTGGCACATATGGATCTTAACAATGGTGAGTAGTAGCAATGCAGCTTGGGACATGTAGTCCTTCGTGGGATGCAGAAGGGAGCAAAGACTCACTGGGGAGGTTTTGCAAAATATATATACCTGCTGCCACACACACACACACACACACAAACTTTTCCATTTCCATGTCATCCATTCCAAACAATCCCACAAAACAGTTCACCTATTATGTGAGACACAAATAAGCCTACAAACACCTCAACCGTAAAAGTAATAATCCTAGCAAAACAAAGGATAATGAAACTATTTTCAAACTATTTGGAAAATAAAATAAATTGGCTGGTTGCAATGGCATCTGCCTGCTATTAGACAACCGGGACTTGGAAAAACTGACCAAATAAAAGGGTATTGGGCCAAACCAGCCTTACATAACCGTGTTGTCTACCTTCGGCATCTGAACGGAGAGTGTATCCAATCGTTAACAGCTGGTAGATTGTATATCATCAAGCAGTGTGCCATCTTTTAATCTTAAGCCCCATAAACTCCAGACGGCTTCTGTCTGGCTGTGGTCATGGTCCTCTGTGATGGGAAGCTCACAGCACATTGAGGTGGGCCACAACTCATGAGGGATCCAGGAAAGACAAGGCTGATTGCAGGTCAGTTTATCTTTAATAGCACATGCGGAGTCTTAGGAATGCAGCAAAGCCAGAGAGCCAGATGATAGATTGGTTCTGTAAGCCTTATGTGTATCAGAGCCTAGGTTGTGCATTTCTTGGGCCACTACTGTAAAAGCTGTAAAGAATTAGGAAGATATAAAATAAGGATTATAATCTAAACTAATCAATCCTGTCTGGTCATTGACAATTACTTGGCCATTAAAGATAATTAAACTGATAAACTTTGGAGTAGGATAAAAAAATATTGCAGGGTTTTGAATGCTTGATTCTGAATGGTGGGTGAACATTATAAAGTGTGCAGACATTTTTCAGATAAATGCACAGCTAAAGTAGTTCCAGGCAAAATAGTGAAGTGTAATGGTCAATATGGTGAATAAAGCTCCGCCTACTTGTACATAAGCCAATCTTCGATTGCTATAGACAGACAATACTCCGGGGGAGGTGCTCAGACCAGACGAGAGTTTCTGCCGATTTTGTGTGATTTGGATGTTTAGAAATGAAACTAAAGACACAGTTGTTGTTTAACTTTATTGGTGATACCTAATATGGAATTCAGTGGTAAGCTTGGCAAGCAGTTTTGGAGAATTTAATGTTTTCCCATTCAGAGGGAAACATTAAATTCTCTGCCCGAGAGGTGTTTTAAAAATGGCCGTTGAGTAAAGTGACTTGCCTCAAAGGGACTTTGATTACAGACATAACTATGCCAAATGATTTCACAAAATACAACATTCAAAAATATAATCAAATGTCAACAAAAGGCTTGATGAGATTTGTAAGAACCTGGTCCTGCATACATTCACAGTCTGAGGACAAAAGCCTGACAAATTTATTGAAATACAAAATCTGAACTGTAGATGTGATCACAATGGCATACAAGGATTATTTAACTCTGGTCTGTCGAATTAATGGAATATAAAGCACACTAATAAAAAAAATAATAAAATAAATAAAAATAATAAAATAAATAAAAATACATATATATATATATATATATATATATATATATATATATATATATATATATATATATATATATATATATATATATATATACACACACACACAATGGGGAAAATTAATTACACATAAATATTCCCCTCTCCACAGACTTGTGAGAGGGCCGGATGTCACGAGTGCTGTTGTTATAATTTGTGTAGTTTTCCCCGAATGGGTTTACTACGAGGTGTAGGATGCCTGACAAAAACACCAAAAATAAACAGTTTAATAAACGATGACCTTTCCCGGAAGTGTAAAAAATGGTGGAATTTTTTTTACAAAGGTAATGATAAAAATGTCCAGTGCAAAGTGCACAAAAAATAGCAAATAAATAAATAAAATGATACAAAATATCAAAATAATAAAATAAAACAAAGATAATTATGTCATTTATAAATAAACAAACACATATCCACAATATATAATAGAGTATCCAACACGAAGAGAATTGCTGCCACATCACGCTCGAATAATATTTCTAAAGTAGCTGTTGACATGGAATTGAACCAGGTTTTGGTAAAAACTCAAACAATACATACATAAAAATAAAACAAAACAAAAAATCAAAAAAAATAGTAATGTGTAACAACAATGGCAGAGTGTTTCTGAATAACCTCTGAGAGATTTCAGCTGCTGTCTGGGCTTTTGCTGCCTTTCTACACCGCCCTTTCTTCATGTGTTCAATTCTTTTTCCCTTCATGTGTCATTTCATTTTATTACACAACTTAATTTGTAAACTACAGTAATTAAATTTGTTTTCTTTACCAACATCTGGTGAAAATTTCAATTCAACAGCACCTTTAGAAATATGTTTTCTGAGATAAATAGTGATCTGTTCAATACTTATTTCCCCTACTGTAAATCCCAATATCAATAAGTTTGCAAACTGATGTCTGTAGTTATTTTACTGAAAGTCAAATAAAACAAATTATTAAAATATGATATTAAATTAAAACAAATTAGTCATGTAGATAAATTCAAAAGTCTGAAAAAATTAAATACATATATATTTAAATAAAATCAAATGGGAAACAGTGACTAAGAGTAAGTTTCATACACTAGTTACATGCTCGAGCACCACTGCATGTTATAGCATGTGCAGTAACTGCTGGACCACGGATCAGACACCACTGGTGGTCCTTTCAACTGCTCTCAATCAATCTTATCATTCCTCGTCTGTCACGATTCCTGCAGGTCATCCTGCACTGAGTGAGGCCTGCAGGGCAAACACAAGCTGTTGAGCTCATGTCTGGACATCATGTATGTTTTGCAGTTATGCGGCAGGTAAGGACAAACCTGCGCTGCTCAACCTAATGCAGGTATGACTGATTTGTATTAGCTCTAAGACTATGTAAACCACAACATCTGCAGGAGCACAGTGGCATATCAAGTACAACACACTGGAATGCAACGGCAAATTCAACCCAGTCACTGTTATCTCATCATACTTTTTTCTCGTTTTGAGTAAAATTACAAAGGGTTACATTTTGTATTATTTAATTTATATTTTAAAGAGCCCCTATTGTGGGTTTTCGAAAATGAGCATCCATTTAGTGTGTAACACAGATCTAAGTGAAGGGAAATATCCAGCTAAGGCTTAAATCTGAAAGTGGACAGTTTTTAAAACTACTGAGTCATCTAAAAAAAAGAGTTGATTCATAGTGGTTAGAATGAATCATTTTCATAACGAGTCTTTAGCCGTTTCAGCGTGACGTGACTACGAAACATAGTTGATATGGGCGCAAACCCGGGAAAATTAAAACTTGCGCCCCGCCCACTAGCACAGCAGCAAAGACAAGAAGACGAGTCAAGAAGACGCTGTGCTTAGCTGGATATTATTGGAAGTGTGAGGGGAAATAATTGATTCAGCAGTCTACACGCTTACAGTGGGCTATAACACTTCACGCAAGAGGTGCCACAGCAATAATTGCAAATAGAAATGATCTAAGTTACAGCTTAGAAGAGAGAAAAGCTCGGTCACGGAAATCAAGCTCAGTAAATGATGTGCACGCTATAGGTTTCATTTTCACTGACAAGTGCCGTTCATACTTCCCGTGCGGGGGGTTATGACGATCACGGGGTTGTTGCACGGGCCTGTCCGCCGGGGGCTTGACAAACCGCGCTGGGCATTTGTCTAGCGCTGAATGCTGTCGACCAATCGCAACAGGCTGTCATCGGTCCAATCAGCGCAGATTAGCTTCGCACTAAGGAGGGGTTTGGGAACAAATGAATCGCTGAACGATTATGGGAGTCGCTGTGATAATTGGGTAAAAATAAATGCATATTATAAGACCATGAAAGTGTTTTTTGACCTTGCATGCATATCAGTATGTTGTTGGAGACCCATATAACCAAAATATGACCCTTTTTCATGTATAATATGGGCTCTTTAATATTAATAATAAAAGCGTATTGCTCGTGCGCATTGCTTAAAAAGACAAGAGAATAATGGTCACACTAAGACTATCTCACGACAATTTCACGACAATTCACGCCAACTTTTTGATGTAGTTGCTAATTCGTATGTATTTATATAATTTCGTTCAAACATTTTGGTACGATTTGCTCATCAGCCAATGACATGTGAATTTGTACAAATTAGCCACCAAATTGACAAAACTTAAAATAGTTAGGTTTCCTCGTGAAATCGGGCTGGTCACACATCCGTCAGTCTAATATTTACATTAAAAACAATGGAAAAGTGGTGCTTTGGAATGGAAAAACACGTTCTGTGTGAGGTCTCATTCACACCAAATGCATCTTCGCGTCTAAAATCCAGGAGGCTAGATGATACAAGGTTATTTCATATCAAACAACTGCAAATAAGCAGATATTATAACAATTTATCAATAAACACACACCTTGTTCTCTAGCTGTCCATGGCTGTGGTTTTCTGATCAAGTGAAAAACAAAAGATGGGGAGGAGCTGAATTCTGCCGTCGTTTTCATATCAAATTTAAAGGGGACTGAGGTGATAATTTAGTTTACAGTTTATGAGCTAATTACAAAAGTTTTAGGGGGCTGAGTAGAAATATAGGGGGCTACAGCCCCCCCTCCCCTCCCCCTAAAATGGGCCTAGCAACGCCCATGACACAACGTCAAAAAATTGCAACCCTCATGTGCACAGCACGTCAAAAGATGTAAGTGTAAGTCAGGAGCATGTTTACACTGAAAAGCAATGGAAACAGTAGTGTATTCCAATGGGAAAATGAACGTGAATCTGTGTAATGGAATTTATTACATTCACAATTTAACATTTTCTTACACTTTGATAATATTTATCACATGATTTTAGGGCTTTATGTGTATAACTACCTCACATGCACCTGTGTTTTGTTTCAAACAGAGGAAGAGGGCACAGAATACATCTTTGCTTCTAAAAACACAAGACACAGCCCTCAGGAAGGTTGTTCTCAATGCCCATGAATATGCACCCTATACTGACACTGAGAAGAATCTCTTAAAGAAAGTCATTATTTTTTGTTTTGTGCGCACACAAAAGTATTGCCGTAGCTGGGATTGAACCACTGAAGGCATAAAGCATTTGTATTCTGAAGATAAACAAAGGTGTCAGAGGAACAGCATGAGGTTGAGCAATCATCGACAGAAGTTTCATTTCTGGTCGAACTAACCCTTTAAGGTTGTAGTCTTAATTCAACACAGTGTGGTTAAATTAAGATTAAATTGTAGAATTCTTGAACATCAGATAGGTCAGCATGATCTCACAAGGAAATATAACTATATTATGTTTTGTCAGTTTAGTGCAGGGGTAGCCCGCGAGGATCACATGTGTTGCCCACAGGCCTGTTCTAAAAAATAGCTCACCATAGCGCCACTAACCAGTAAGCTTCATCTAATATAGAAGTAATCATTTAAAAATGTAAATATTTGCTGAGAAATATAAAAATAAAGTGTTGCACATTGATACATTAAATACAGGGTATTTCCTACCCTGTTAAATCACTGTTGATAACTTTTGTGAGAATCATTAACATGATCAGTGTCTTCACATGGATGAATATCATTAATTATTACCAAAAACATAAAGTATAAGTAAAAGTAAATTGAGCAAATTTGTTATTTGAGAAGTGTTTATCAAACTGGTAGCCCTCCACATTAATCGGTACCCAAGAAGTAGCTCTCAGTTTCATAAAGGTTGGTGACCCCTGGTTTAGTGTCTAATTTGTACAAATTCACAAGTGCAGTCGTATGAAAAACAGATTTCTAAAAGGAGGCGCAGCAGCAAAACCTCACTCCTAAACACAACCGCCATTGGGGGATGAGCAAATCATACTAAATTGTACAAATTATATGAATGCATACAAATCAACCACAAAAAAATAAAAGTTATGAATTGCCATGAGAAAAGATTGGATATAGAGGTTTTATTTTGTTTCCTTTTTTAATGTAACCTTTAGTAACCTTTTTTTAATAAAGCAGTTCCTAGAAGTAACAGGAGTCAATAGCTGGTGGTTTTACTGTTGATGTTTGTATTTGACCATGAAGCCCGTGTGTCCTCAAGCCTGTCTAATGCCAATTCAGCTTGAGCACTGAGGTAAAGTGTTTTGAATAATACAGTACTCTGTTCTGCAGCTGTGTTCTGTCTTTCCTGTTAGAAAATAAAAAGCTCCGCGTCCTGAAGATCACTGGAAATGGTCTGTTTACTGGCACACGTGTCTCCGCAAGGACCGTTCAGAATCATTTCCTGTTTTCATCTCACCTACACCAGTGTACAGTGACAGAAAGTGACATTAATGCCAATTATTCACTCTGCCTTTAAAAAACATTGACAGGAAAGTCCTGCGTCTTGGTTTCTCACAGCGCCAGACACTTCTAGACAGGTTTTGCAATTTCCAGCCTTTTTTATTTTCCTGGCTAGATGCTTCCGAGACAGACAAAGCTTTTTCTTTGTAGACATATAATCCAATGGAGTACATTAAACCACATTTTATGAACCTAACAAAACTAAAGCTGAATTTTCTGTTCTTCTCCATAGCATTTCAAATTTCCTGGGTATTACGTCATGTAAATATAACTGATTTCTTTTACCAATTGTGTCATAGAAAACTCAGGATGGATTTACATTATTTTAAAAATCCACTTTCATCTTTGATCATTGGGCCGCTATTTTTTCAGGTGCACAGTGCTCGATGTTGAAAGGTACAGCTTTGACTTTTACTAATTTTTTAGCAACACATTTCTACAAATAAAAATGTTTATAGTATATTGTGCAGCTTTTATTTGTAATAGTGATGATGAGGGATTCCAAATGTCCCAAACATTGAGTGAAATCCACACTCACTGTAAACCTGAACAGTAAAACTAAATTAAACAAGTTTAAATCACTCTGACAGTGAAAAAATGTATTTCACTTAATATAAATAAGATACATGAACTCAAAAGTTTAGTCTATTATTGCAAACTTTTAACTCACTGAGTAGAACCCAGTTTCTAGTTCCCAGCATGCTTTGTTTCAGACTGTATAGGCTTAAATAAGTACTGTATTGAAATGTTATTCTGTGTGTTTTTGCACAAGATTAACAGGGAGACATTTCAGAATTTAATGCTAGATTCTTTAGGTTAGGTTTCTTTAAGTTACCATTGTGATCACGATTACGAAGTATTCAGAGCCCTCAACTCCAGTCAATTAAGAAAAAGTTGCATAAAGTTGCTTATTTTTACCTGATCTGACACTTAAAAAGTCTTTTACCAGCAAAACCGAATGCTGTCAGGTGTCTTCAGTCATACTATCCAACACATTTCCCTGAATAAAAGTGATTTTGTTTCCAGGCAGATGCTGAGTCATGACGCTCGTGTAATTACATCTGAGCAGTTTCTCATATTGTTTCCATTACAATGCACGTCTTTGTCAGCACAGCACTGATTTAACCACAAAGTTCACATCAGTTTTACAAATGGAGAGAGAGCTGACTAAAGAAAACACTGCAAAACTGTTTACAGTCAAACCATGAGCTCAAAAACATTGGTTAACCAGCGCTGAATGCTAGTCAAACAGCTTCATAGTTAAAAGATTTATTAACAGTTCTTGATGTTAAGCCACTAAATAACCACTTTTTATTTGAAATGATGCTGTAACTATAATATTATTATTATTATTATATTCATTATCTAGTTCATTATCTGACCTTGAATATTAATCACCAAGATTATAATGATTTATTTATTAAAATTTACAATAAGGTTTTATTAGTTAATGTTAAAGTATTTACTAATGTTAATAAACACTGTGCAATACATTTAATACAGTATTCATCTTTGTTAACATTAGGTAAATAAAATAAAGTCATTCAGTGTTGGTTCTTGTTAGCTCACAGCGCATTAACCACAATGATATTCTGACAGCATATGTTTTTAGTTCATTGTAACTTATTAAACTAAATTTACGCATGTTACAACTTAATTTTATAAGTTACTCAAGCTCAGTTGAACATGAGTTTACTATATGAACTCATAAGGTTAATACGACTCGTCTTAAAAATTTAAGACAACCAGGACTTTTTATGCATATTTGGATTTTAATCATGCATCTATGATCAATTAATTCTGTAAAAATATTGTTCATTATTAATTCATGTTAGTAAATACATTAAATACCATGAACTAATATAACCTTACTGTAAAATGTGACCACTTTGGCAATACCCTCTTAAATGGCAATACATTGTCATTATTAATAATCTTGGTTGGTTAATAAAAATAAGGTAGCATTTTTTGGGTATATGCACATACCCTATTAATGTATTTACAATGTTATAACTTGACTTTAAACTTTATTTATTTATAAAACACTTTAAAAATACCCAAGGTGTATCAAAGTGTTGTACATAATATTTTGTTAGTTTTTAAATGTGTGTTAGTGTATAAAAGTAACACATTTGAACATTTATTTACATTTTAAACCTATTTACATTAATCTGAAACATTAAAAAAAATTAATACGATACATTGATCAATCCTGAAACAGTCAGTATAATAATAATAATAATAATAATAATAATAATAATATAGTAATAAATTAATTATTAATATAATTAAAAATCACAAACAACAAATGCATGTTTTCAGCTTTACGTTGGTGTTTGGGGGTATTAAACAGTAATTAGTGACAGTGAAATGTCTAAATGCTGCAGTTTAAAACAGTTTGGCCAAATAAAATCCCCCCTATTAGTCTCCTCTTAATGAGCTGAAGGCCTTCAGATGCGGTTTGGACACAAATAGTCAAGTGTTGTGTGATCCTGAGGCCTCAGTACTGCCACAAACAGTCTCACACTGGCAAACACGCACACACACGGCAGTACATGTGCTACTACGATAAGCTCAGACTGAAAGACATCCACTTAATACAACACCGGTGAGCAGGTTAAGATGACACAAATCAAACACTCATGCTAAGGAGACATGTGAGACACACACACACACACACACGCACACACACACACACACACACACACACACACACACACACACACACACACACACACACACACACACACAAATACACTCACACACACACACACGCGCGCGCGCGCGCGCGCGCACACACACACACACACACACACACACACACACACACAAAGTGTCTAATACTGATGGATAAACCTCTTCATTCAGTGATTGATGTCACTTCTTTCATGATGTAACACCACATGGTTCAAGTCATGCTCCATCATCATTCACTGTAACAGTTTAATTAAACTCATCATTTAACGTTGTGTTTAATGTAGTATTATAGGATGCCCATAATATTTATTAAAGTTTTTAGTTATACAGAAAAAAAATTTACGTTTATTTTTTCCGGCGGCTGGGGTGCCAGAAAAAAACTGTAAAATAACAGCCGTTAAATTACAGAAATTTACCATAGAATAACAGACGTTAAATGAAATATTTACCATACAATAATGCCCTTTAAATTACAAAAATTTACTGTAGAATAAAAGCCATTAAATTACAGAAATTTATCGTAAAATATCAGACGTTAAATTACAGAAATTTACTGTAGAATAACAGCTGTTAAATTACTGAAATTTACTCTAAATAACGGCTGTTAAATTACAGAAATTTGCCGTAAAATAACGGACCTTAAATTACAGAAATTTATCGTAGAATAACAGCTGTTAAATTACAGAAATTTACTGTAAAAAAACAACTGTTAAATTAAAGAAATTTACCATAAAATAACTAACAATAAACTACAGAAATCAAAACATTCTCATGGCTATTCATAACTTTTTGATTTAGTGGCTAATTCATATGAATTTGTACGATCTAATTGTTACAATTTTGTATGATTTGCTCATCACCCAATGACGGTTGGGGTTAAGGGTGGGGTTGGGTGCCACGCCTCCTTTTTTTTTCGTACAACTGAACTCCTACGAATTCTTGAGAGTTAGCCACTAAACTGACGTAAAATACTTAAGCTTCCTCGTGAGATCAGGCTGAAAGAAATTTACCATAGAAGAACCGCCATTAAATTACATAAATTTACCATAAAATAACAGACGTTAAATTACAGAAATTTACCATAGAATAACTGCCGTTAAAATACAGAAATTTACCAGAAAATAACTGCCATTAAATTACAGAAATTTACCGTAAAATAACAGATTTTAAGTTACATAAATTTACCATAGAATAACTGCCGTTAAAATACAGAAATTTACCAGAAAATAACTGCCGTTAAATTAGTTAGGACATTCTCCTCTGCACCTGCGAGAAATAACCCTCTCTTTCTTCTTTTATACGCCCAGTCTTTTTATTTATGGACCTGTTTGATGATTTGATGATTGGTGAATGATTGTGGATTAATCAGCTCAAATATGCATTTATTTTCCTCTTTCCTTTTCTGATTTTTTAAAATTAATGTTTTAAAAACAATTGTAAATGAAGAGAATGTTAAAGTGAAAAACTCTCTCTCTCAATTTGGAACACTTGCAAAATTGAAGCTATTGAAGGGAAAAAACAGAGGTTTTGACATTTTTATTGCATTAATTAAATTAAGGATTAGGATGAAAAATCTGATTGACTCACTGGAAATTTACTTGAATTTTTAATTTAAATGGTGTGTGAAAGAAGCTGTTATAAAAAATGTACTGTGCCTTTTGAGTAAATTAAAGACGTTTAAAAGCCTCTCACACACATTCACAACCATACACCGTATTCTCTCTATCTCTCTCACATACACAAAACACACAGAAACGGAGAGAGAGTGAGAGAAGTGTGTGTGAGAGTGTTCTGTAGGAGGGGTGTAAGAACTTAAGATCGATTGACAGTGCAACGTTGAAACAAAACAGTGCGGCACAAATCCTCCACAAGGAGGCACCAGAAAGAAACGAGAGAAAAACCTCTTGGAGACATTCTGAATCTGCGGAATAAATAATGACACACCTGTGTGTGTTTTAATGCATTTACAACACCCGTACTGAATGCGCGGGATCTCAACATATTGGTTTAAAAGTTTATATTATCAATACACTATATACAAAAAAGCTACACTGTAATACAAAAACTTTCACTGCTTTCAAAAGACCTACTTTAACCTAATTTCCCCTTAATGGTGCATTTGATTACCTTAAAGGTGTATATTAGTATATATTATTACATAGTAGTTCCACAAAACAAAACATGCCTGTACATTTTGAAAGATTTTAGACTTTGAGTAATTATTTTTGAGCGGTTATTTCATTGTCATTTTTATCAACAATATTAAGCCAAGCTAAAACTGACCTTAACTTATGATATTTTCTGTTCTGTCTGTTGAGGCGTCTGATTTCATAACTATATATTTACTATAGACTTATCCAGTCTTATGTCATCATCCAATCAGGAAATTATATATATATATATGTTTTCATCTTCACAAAGGCTACTATTAACTAACATCCTAACAGCTAATCCCTGTGTTTAGAGACTCCTCACTCTTTTTAAAAATTTTTAGAAAGTCTGTTTACAGTCGACCCAGAAACCACATGGTGAAATACCACACAATGTCCAATATCATTGTTTAAAAAGTGCTAATTCTGTATCAGACAAAGTAAAAACAATAGCTCAGACTATAAAGTTGAGATGAATTAAAGTAAATGAGAACACACTGGTGTTTTTAATTCAATTTAATGAGTTATGGCTTACAGAAATAAACTATAACCTAATATCTTTGTATTAGACACAATAAAAGGCTACATAAAGGCTTTGAAATGATCTGTTGATTCCCAAAATATGAGTGTTTTAAAGTGTTTCGCTTTGAAATTAGGGTAACACTTTATTTTGATGGTCCATTTGAGTATTAGTAGACTGTCTGCCTAATATCTGTTGATACTGCTCCTTCAACAGACACAGCTATAAGCCAATCAGATTCAAGAATGAGACAGAACAGTTGTATATGTTTATTTATTCATTTTAAAACAAGAAATATAAATTATGACATCAGTTTCATTCTATATAATTTTGATTGATTTGTTAACGTTGTATTTGGTATGGTAGCCAAAAATTGCCAGTAATAATAGTATTGAAGTTGTGCATTTGGTTTTTTTTTTTTTTTTTTTTTTTGGTATTATTATCATGTTTTCAAGTTTTATCAATAATCATTATCAAGTTTTAATGGTCTATTTAAATTTTATTACTTAAATTTTATTTATTAATATGCTTTTGTACAATTTTAGTTAAGTACAGCGCATCCAGAAAATATTCATAGCGCTTCACTTTTTCCACATTTTTTATGTTACTGCCTTATTCCAAAATGGAGTAAATTTAGTTATTTATTCATTAAAAAGACTTTCTGAAATTGTTGCAAATTTATTAAAAATAAAAAACATATAAAATCACTTGTACAGAAGTACCCACAGCCTTGCTATGAAGCTCTAAATTGAGCTCAGGTACATTATGTTCCCACTGATCATTCTTGAGATGTTTCAGCAGCTTAATTGAAGTTGACCTGTGGTAAATTCAGTTGATTGGACATGATTTGAAAAAAGCATACACCTGCCTATATAAAGTCTCATTGCATGTCAAAGTGCATGTCAAAGCATAAACCAAGCATGAAGACAAAGGAATTGTCTGTAGACCTTTGAGTCAGGATTGTCTCGATGCAAAAGGCTGGGGAAGGTTACAGAAACGTTTCTGCTGATCTGAAAGCTCCAATGAGAAAGTGGCCACCATCATGCATAAGAGGAGGATGTTGGAACCACCAGGACTCTTCCTAGAGCTGGCAAGCCATCTAAGCTGAGTGATCGGGGGAGAAGGAACTTAGTCAGGGAGGTGATCAATAACTAGATGGTCACTCTGTCTGAGCTCCAGGGTTCTTCTGTTGAGAGAGGAGAACCTTACAGAAGGACAACCATTTGTGAAGCAAGCCACCAATCAGGCCTGTATGGTAGAGTGGCAAGTGATTATGCCAAAAGGCATCTAAAGGACTCTCAGACCTTAAGAAACAAACTTCTCTGGTCTGATGAGACTAAAATCGACTAAATTGAGACTAAAATTGAACTCTTTGAGTGAATGCCAGGCATTACGTTTAGAGAATAAAAGGCACAGCTCATCACCAGGCTAATACCATCCCTACAGTGATGCATGGTGGTGGCAGCATCATGCTGTGGGGATGTTTTTCAGCAGCAGGAACTGGAAGAATAGTCAGGATAGAAGGAAAGATGAATGCAGCAATGTACAGAGACATCCTGAATGAAAACCTGCTTCAGAGTGCTCTTGACCTCAGACTGGAGTGACGGTTTATCTTCCAGCAGGACAATGACCCAAAGCACACCCCCAAAATATCAATAGAGTAGCTTCACAACAACTCGGTGAATGTCCTTGAGTGGCCCAGCCAGAGCCCAGACCTAGATCCTATTGAACATCCCTGGAGAGATCTGAAAATGACTGTATCGTCGCTTCCCATCCAACCTGATAGAGCTTGAATACTTCCCGGATGCACTGTACATCAAGTCAAAACTATATAAAGATGAGGAAATACTCACTTATTATTTATATACATGCTTGTTGTTTTTGTCAGATAATGGTAACTTAAAAACGGTTTATTTTAGTTTTAGTTTAGTATGACAGTACTGGAATAACTGATGTAAAAAAGTACAAACTGAAACAGTGTTGTTGAGAAACAGAAACCAGAGCTAGCACTTAAACGTGACATTTTTACCTCAGCTCCTCAAGGTCTTCTGCGACTCTAGCATCCATCCCAGAAAGTTTGTCCTGTGTGTTGCATTCAAGTAGCATTCAATTGCATTTACCAGAAAAGCAAGCATGTGCCAGAATAAACCACCCAGTGACAGTTTTCCAGAAAGCACGGTGAGAGATTTGACTGTTTATTTTGTTCAAGACACCTGTGTCGGAGCCCTCATTCGACAGAGAAAGAGAGGAAGAGAGAGAGAGAAAGGGATTACCTTTATTGCTGATATATTAAAGTCCAAACTACTGTAAGTGCTTGTGCTTGAAAGCATTGATAGGGTTCTTTTATACAGCGTTTATATACAGCGTCTATACAAGAGACATTCGCGACTCTCATGAAAGCAAGAGGTGTCCATGTCCACCGTCTCCCTCCCGGTCCTTCCAGACTGAAACACAGACGATCAACAAACACAGAAACACACACACAATCGCACATCACACACCACATTCATCAAGGAAAAGCATGCGTATATGTTGGGGGAATCACTTTCGTGGAAATGACAACAAGTTTATTCTACGGGCAGAGCAGATGAGATCGTGAACACAAATGCCACCAAACAAGAAAAGAACCGAGAACAAAGAGGCTTCCTGTTTTCTCCCATTTCAGAAGGATTTTCAACAGCACAATCCGAACTAGAGCTAAACGAAAAGCAATAACTGCGTACATTCTAGCATACAAGCTCTTGTTAATGGCTGACGTGTGGTAACCCTTGCTGCCCGCTCCACAGGCAGGCGGAGATCATCAACAACATGGCTTCTGTCCAGAAGGTTCAAAACAACCCTCCAAAAATTCTACATTTCGTCCGGGCGATGATGATGATGTGCGCTATTGGATATTCTAAGTGGTCACGGTTTTACTTTCTTTCCTTTTTTTGTTGCAAACTTCAAATAAAATCATACATATTCTGCTCTCTCCTGCAATTTTAGCAACACCGTTTGTATGTTCAGTTCAATACTGATATGATTTGGTCATTTGAAATATCAGGTGATTTCTGTCTAGTAAACTGCATGTTGAAAATAGTAATGTTGCTACTCCTGGTTTCACTCTTAAAAATAAAGATGGAAGATCCAAAAAGAGGATATTTTGGATTCTTAAAGAGGTTTTTCAGTCAAAAGTTCCTTAAAGAACCACTTGATTTAGGTAATGTACAAACAAAAAGGACTACTTTTCATGGCAAACAACTTTTGTTGGATAAAAAAGTTCCATGGAATCATCAACGCCAATAAAGATCCTTTATTTTTAAGAGTGTAACATGAAATGTTTTGGTAATGTTCCTTTAAGGTTATAAAAACAACATATTTGAAAATGTTATTAGTTCATAAAACATCAAAATCTCTCAAATTCATTCAAAATATCTTCATCTGTGTTCTGAACAGGTACATTTCTTAGAAACATAAGGATGAGTGAATGAAGACTTTGAAGATTTTCATTGCGGGTTGATCTGAAAAAACATTTTTAAAACTAGATATTCGGAGAGCATAACGTTTTCACAACTTAATAGGAACATCAGCAAAACATTTGTTTGTATGTTAGCTATGTTTTGAATGGTACTCAGATATGAGATTCGGACTAAATTGTGTGCTTGAAAGGGTTTTGTCAGAGAGGAAGGGGCGGGATGAAAACAGTGACTGAGTCGTCTGATCGGACGCTCTACTTCTTCCTGTAGTTGCCGAGCTGAATGGCCGAGCGGTCGAAGACACAGCGGAAGGTGATTGGCTGCACCTCCCAATAGGGCACTGGATTACTGAACAGGCTAATGCCTGAATACATGGCCTTCTTTGTATTATAGCCTGGTGGGCAGAAGTCTTCTGTTCCCACAGCAGCGATCTTGTTGGAGTGAAGGTAGATCACCTGGAATTGAGAGCATGATGATAACTTCAAAACTTTGAGATCAAAATAAAACAACAATCTATAGAGTCCACTTGTTAAATGTGATGTCATGCGAAGCGGCTACTGGGTACAAGCGCTATTTCAAACTGTATGGGGAGACTCAAATGGTAATAATAAACGTTTACAAAGTGATGTAATACTTTCAAAAAATCATGATCGCAATCTTTAAATCCATGCCTAATATCAGATGGTCAGAAAGTGATACATTTTCTATAAATTGATAAAATGTTGGTATTTGTGATACAGCAAGCTCAGAGTACGCTATTATTTGATTTAAATTCATTTTAATGTGTGATTTGACTAAAATGTGGTCATAAACGAATATTTCCCTTAAATTCAAATAAGTAGTGGCTTGGACCCGGAAACAGTATTCCATTCGTCACGATTACGTCACGACTTCACAAGCGGATGAGGTCACGGCTTTGTCCTAATCCAAATCATACTAACAGAAGCAAAAGGCCAGCTTTTAAGCATATTTAATGGGCAGTGTAGTGTAATTTACTTAAAGTAATTAATTACTAATTATATCATTAAAATTCTATTTAAATTACTTTTCTAATTACTTTGTCTTAAAAGTATCTTTGCTAATCGGTAAGTAATTCGTCACAAAATAATAAACATCCAAATAAATCTCAATGTATAGAATTTAAACACTTGATTTTTTACATTTTGACTCCCTTTTCTAGAATGTTTTGTTTAGTGTTTCTATTTTGTAACACTTATATGTTTGACCACATACAGTTGAAGTCAGAATTATTAAACCCCTTTGAATTTTTATTCATTTATTTATTTTTAATATTTCCCATATGATGTTTACCAGAGCAAGGACATTTTCACAGTATGTCTGATAATATTTTTCTTCAGGAGAAAGTCTTATTTGTTTTATTTAATAAAAAAAATCATTTTAAGGTCAATATTATGAGCCCCTTTAAGCTATATTTTTTTAAATAGTCTACAGAACAAAACATTGTTATACAATAACTTGCCTAATTACCCTAACCCGCTAACCTAGTTAACCTAGTTAAGCCTTTAAATGTCACTTTAAGCTGTATAGAAGTGTCTTGAAAAACATCTAGTCAAATATTATTTACTGTCATCATGGCAAAGATAAAATAAATCAGTTATTAGAGATGAGTTATTAAAACTATTATGATTAGAAATGTGTTGAAAAAATCTTTCAATTAAACAGATATTGGGGAAAAACATACAGGGTGGCTAATAATTTAGGGGGCTAATAGTTCTGACTTAAACTGCACGTATCAAAACACAAAATGCTTCAAACTAATGACACAATATTTTATACATACTTTATATTGACATACATTTCTGAAGTATTTCATTGTTTTTAAGCTTGAGCAATTGTCGGACAATTAAAACCAAGTTAATTGAAAAAATGGAAAATGTCTAAATAACAAAATAATTTGAATTTACAGTACTCTGAATTTATATATAATTAATTGTCATAGACTAATTTCTCAATTTTTTTTTCTTCAGAAAATGCCATTGTCTTTGTTACGATAACCAGCGATCATTCACTGGAGATCGCTGGTTTCCTCTATCATCATTCACTTCACTTCCGCATTCCCCAGGACTACATTTTCATACATGCACTTCTCCCAATCACGCACGCCTGGTCACTCATCTTCCTGATTACATCACCAGCTGAAACCTGTTACAGAGACTGATTACACACAGTATTTAAGCAGCACACACACTCATTCACATTGCCGAGTCTTGTTTACTGTTTGGTGACATTACAACGCGTTATCCTGGTCTTGTTTTCCCGTGTTTTGGTTCTTAGCCCTGTTTATCCTTGTCATCCTGTTTAGCCGCCTGCCTTACGACCTATTGCCTGTTTATTGACTTCGACTCTGGATTTGCCCAAACATACCTGTTCATTCCTGTATTGACCACTGCTTGCCTGACTAAAGAATAAACCTGCATATTGGATCCTACCTTCTGTTGTGGTGTCACTCCCCGGTGTTACAGAAGACTCGGCCACACAATGGATTCAGCGGGTATCAAGATCATGTGTCTGCGTCAGGAAGCCCGGTCTATAGAGGAATACGTGGAGGACTTCATCCAGGTAGCCCATTTAACATCTTTGGATGATTTATGCCTGATGATATTTTTTCGTGGTGGTCTAGCTGAGCCCCTTTATTCATGTATGCCACTACATGAGCCCCACTGGACAATAAGGCATTACGTAGACTTGGCATTGCAAATAAGTGGGTCCCCCTTCACCGTAGGCGAGGTGGAGGACACCCCTAAATATTTTTTGGGGGGGGGCAAAGGACAGCAAGACCCGATGGCAACGGGGCTTGCTGCTCATTCCACCACCACACACCCAGCTCAGAAAATGGCCGCATCTAGTCCTCCAGCTTACAAGATGGCTGCTCCAGCTCACAAGATGGCCGCCTCTAGTCCTCCAGCTTGCAAGATGGCCACCTCCAGTCTTCCAGCTTGCAAGATGGCTGCTCCAGCTCACAAGATGGCCGACTCCAGTCCTCCAGCTCACAAGATGGCAGACTCCAGTCCTCCAGCACACAAGATGGCCGACTCCAGTCCTCCAGCTCACAAGATGGCCGACTCCAGTCCTCCAGCTCACAAGATGGCCGACTCCAGTCCTCCAGCTCACAAGATGGCCGACTCCAGTCCTCCAGCTCACAAGATGGCCGACTCCAGTCCTCCAGCTCACAAGATGGCCGACTCCAGTCCTCCAGCTCACAAGATGGCCGACTCCAGTCCTCCAGCTCACAAGATGGCCGACTCCAGTCCTCCAGCTCACAAGATGGCCGACTCCAGTCCTCCAGCTCACAAGATGGCCGACTCCAGTCCTCCAGCTCACAAGATGACTGCCTCCAGCCCTCCAACTCACAATGTGGTAAGCGCCAATCTGCCACCAGCTCACAAGATGGCTTCTAGTTCCGAGTCCGTTCCTGTCCTTGTTCCTGTTCTAGTTCCTAAAATGCCATCAACTGAGCCCCCAGAATGGCCACCACCACCTGAGTTGCCAGAGCTGATGCCACCACCAGAGCTGTTACTACCAGAGCTGCCACCGCCACCTCCAGAGCTGCCACCGCCACCTCCAGAGCTGCCAGACCCGCCAGAGCTGCCAGACCCTCCAGAGCTGCCAGACCCTCCAGAGCTGCCAGACCCTCCAGAGCTGCCAGACCCTCCAGAGCTGCCAGACCCTCCAGGGCTGCCAGACCCTCCAGAGCTGCCAGACCCTCCAGAGCTGCCAGACCCTCCAGAGCTGCCAGACCCTCCAGAGCTGCCAGACCCTCCAGAGCTGCCAGACCCTCCAGAGCTGCCAGACCCTCCAGAGCTGCCAGACCCTCCAGAGCTGCCAGACCCTCCAGAGCTGCCAGACCCTCCAGAGCTGCCAGACCCTCCAGAGCTGCCAGACCCTCCAGAGCTGCCAGACCCTCCAGAGCTGCCAGACCCTCCAGAGCTGCCAGACCCTCCAGTGCTGCCAGACCCTCCAGAGCTACCAAAGCTGCCAGATCCTCCAGAACTGCCAGTGCCGCTGCCGCCAGAGCTGCCAGAGCCACCGCCACCTGAACCTCCAGAATGGCCGCCGCCTCCTGAGCTCGCTGAATGGCCGCCGCCGCCTGAGCTCGCTGAATGGCCGCCGCCGCCTGAGCTCGCTGAATGGCCGCCGCCGCCTGAGCTCGCTGAATGGCCGCCGCCGCCTGAGCTCGCTGAATGGCCGCCGCCGCCTGAGCTCGCTGAATGGCCGCCGCCGCCTGAGCTCGCTGAATGGCCGCCGCCGCCTGAGCTCCCTGAATGGCCGCCGCCTCCTGAGCTCCCTGAACGGCCGCCGCCTCCTGAGCTTCCTGAACGGCCGCCGCCTCCTGAGCTTCCTGAACGGCCGCCGCCTCCTGAACTCCCTGAACGGCCGCCGCCTCCTGAACTCCCTGAACGGCCGCCGCCTCCTGAACTCCCTGAACGGCCGCCGCCTCCTGAACTCCCTGAACGGCCGCCGCCTCCTGAACTCCCTGAACGGCCGCCGCCTCCTGAACTCCCTGAACGGCCGCCGCCTCCTGAACTCCCTGAACGGCCGCCGCCTCCTGAACTCCCTGAACGGCCGCCGCCGCCTGAACTCCCTGAACGGCCGCCGCCGCCTGAACTCCCTGAACGGCCGCCGCCGCCTGAACTCCCTGAACGGCCGCCGCCGCCTGAACTCCCTGAACGGCCACCGCCTCCTGAACTCCCTGAACGGCCGCCGCCTCCTGAACTCCCTGAACGGCCGCCGCCTCCTGAACTCCCTGAACGGCCGCCGCCTCCTGAACTCCCTGAACGGCCGCCGCCTCCTGAACTCCCTGAACGGCCGCCGCCGCCTGAACTCCCTGAACGGCCGCCGCCTCCTGAACTCCCTGAACGGCCGCCGCCTCCTGAACTCCCTGAACGGCCGCCGCCTCCTGAACTCCCTGAACGGCCGCCGCCTCCTGAACTCCCTGAACGGCCGCCGCCTCCTGAACTCCCTGAACGGCCGCCGCCTCCTGAACTCCCTGAACGGCCGCCGCCTCCTGAACTCCCTGAACGGCCGCCGCCTCCTGAACTCCCTGAACGGCCGCCGCCGCCTGAACTCCCTGAACGGCCGCCGCCGCCTGAACTCCCTGAACGGCCGCCGCCGCCTGAACTCCCTGAACGGCCGCCGCCGCCTGAACTCCCTGAACGGCCACCGCCTCCTAAGCTTCCTCAACGGTCGCAGCCTCATGATCCAGGGCCACTGCAGTTCCACGCTCCAGGCCCTCCGCAGTTCCACGCTCCAGGCCCTCCGCAGTTCCACGCTCCAGGCCCTCCGCAGCTCCACGCTCCGGGTCCTCCGCAGCTCCACGCTCCGGGTCCTCCGCAGCTCCACGCTCCGGGTCCTCCGCAGCTCCACGCTCCGGGCCCTCCGCAGCTCCACGCTCCGGGCCCTCCGCAGCTCCACGCTCCGGGCCCTCCGCAGCTCCACGCTCCGGGCCCTCCGCAGCTCCACGCTCCGGGCCCTCCGCAGCTCCACGCTCCAGGCCCTCCGCAGCTCCACGCTCCAGGCCCTCCGCAGCTCCATGCTCCAGTCCTGCCCCCGCTGCATGGTCCTGGCCCTCCATCCCTCCCCCTGTTCCGCCTCCGCTCCACCTCCCACCTGAACTGTATTTGGATCGTCTGGAAGCCGCTCTTTAGAGGGGGGGCTATGTTACGATAACCAGCGATCATTCACTGGAGATCGCTGGTTTCCTCTATCATCATTCACTTCACTTCCGCATTCCCCAGGACTACATTTTCATACATGCACTTCTCCCAATCACGCACGCCTGGTCACTCATCTTCCTGATTACATCACCAGCTGAAACCTGTTACAGAGACTGATTACACACAGTATTTAAGCAGCACACACACTCATTCACATTGCCGAGTCTTGTTTACTGTTTGGTGACATTACAACGCGTTATCCTGGTCTTGTTTTCCCGTGTTTTGGTTCTTAGCCCTGTTTATCCTTGTCATCCTGTTTAGCCGCCTGCCTTACGACCTATTGCCTGTTTATTGACTTCGACTCTGGATTTGCCCAAACATACCTGTTCATTCCTGTATTGACCACTGCTTGCCTGACTAAAGAATAAACCTGCATATTGGATCCTACCTTCTGTTGTGGTGTCACTCCCCGGCGTTACAGTCTTGATAAATGTCAGCTTTGATTTTAAAATAAATATATTGGTAACACTTTATTTTGATGGTCCATTTGAGTATTAGTAGACTGTCTGCTGATTCTGCTCCTTCAACAGACATTTAACTGACTATAAGAAACTTACAAGTACATGTCAACTTACACTAACCCTAACCCCAACCCAACAGTCTACTTATAATCTAATGAGAATTAGTTGGCATGTTGACGCAATGTAACTTAATTTCAACAAACGGACCATCAAAATAAAGTGTGACCAATACATTCTGCAAAATAAATATTACTCTGCTTCTCTGAATTCAATTTATATAGAACTGTTGAAATTACATACAGTATTTAAAGCAAGTAACTTATAAGTAATTCATTGTAATAAAATTACCTAAAAATGACAAGTAATCCCTTTTGTTATATTTTAAGCAGTTACACCCAACACAGCTCATGGATAACATTTATTCTGAAATATGGTAAAAAAAAAAAAAAAATGAGATGAAAGAACACTAAAAATCAACACTGTCTAACTGTGATCTGCACTGTGTACTGTATGTGTAAATAGTCTGTTATCTTGTGTGAGGTCTGTCACCTGAATGTATTTGTGGTCTGCTAGGCCAGCTGGGACAGCAGTGAGTGCGTTATTTTCCAGGTGAAGTTCCCTCAGGTGAGGCACGTTGGCCAGAGAGCCGTTCTCCACCACGCTGATCTCATTGTGGCTCAGACCAAGCCTACAAACACATACAGGTTTTAATATCATTTAGCAAAACTGAAAAAAAATAATCATTAACTGAAGTAAATAGCAAACCACTAGTATACAAACAAAAATAATAATAAAATGGTTACAAATTAGTTAAATACATTTAACTAAAAAGAAAAAAAAAACGTGCCCCTTTAACTGAAAATAAAACAAAACAATAATTTTGTGAAATATTTTTACAAATATTTGTATTGAATTTTTAAAATGTGGTGAAAGTCAAATGAAATGTTTTTTTGAAACAATATACTTGCTTGTATTTAACAAATTAATTTATTGTAACTTTGATGAATAAAAGTATTCATTTTTTAAATAAAAGATTTATGTTAATGTTGCCCTAAAATATTTTAAAAAAAAAACAATAAAAAAAACTGCATAAGCTTACAACTGCAAAACTTTGAAAAACTGATACAAGGAAACTGAAAATAAAAATCAATACATTGTAAAACCCTTTAAGTTAAAAGAAATAATTCTAATAAGTGCTGTAAACTTAATCCATGAGTAAACGGAGCATTTTGAGCACAGTAAAACTTAATAAATGAAGAGAACCCAAACCAACTGAGTACTGTAAAACCCAATAAGTTAAGGCAACTCAAACCGTTTGAGGAGACCGATTGCTATAAGCCATTTGAGTAAAAAAAAAAAAAAAAAAACTAATCTATATGAGAACTGTGAACTTACTCCATTTAAGTTAATGTGATGAGGTATTTAATTAACCCATTAACTTCAACACTGAGTTCAAAACTCTTTTCAAATGACTAGAATGAACTTTCAGTACATTTTGAGTTATTTCATTTGATAAAGTTGACTGTTGGGTTTTACAGTGTACGAAAAAACGAAAAAGTACAAAAAAATTCCTATTAAACATGATCAGGATTGTGAGCCCGACATCCCAACAATTCTCCATTTTTCCCATGAAGCAGTCTCTATTTGAGTCAATACTGTTTTATAACATCTCGGCTGTGTTTCAGTTTCTGCATGTATGGTGGAAAATGTGTGTAATATGAATGTTCTAGTTTCTCAGTGCGATCCAAAGCAAACTGATCCTTGCGCTGATGTCATGGTGTACAATTGAGCCAACAGTCACCTCCAACCAAACCATTCTCATGCAAATTCACAACAAAACTAATGAATTCTGAACTATTGTTTCCCCTGCACTGCACTCTTTCCCTCCTGAGTCAGATTTTCAGATATTGATCACAGTTTCTGTCAAGCCACTTCTATAACCATGAAACAACACAATTTATCTCCAAGTGTTCTCTTTAATTTTGTTATTATTGAGCATTATATATATATATATATATATATATATATATATATATATATATATATATATATATATATATATATATATATATATATATATATATATATATATATATTAAGCAGTATACATTAACATTTAACCAAGTTAAATATTTAAGCTAAATTAATTGTTTTGTGTAGGGACTAAATTAATAATTTTTGTTGACAAAACTAGTGTATTAATTATTCCAGTGGAAAAATATATAGATAGTAAATTTAATCCTTAAAGATTTAAGTGAACAGGGCAATATTGCTATATAACTTGCTATATAATAAGGCAATATTGCTATATAACTTATTTGATCATTATTAAAATGAAATTAAAATAACAGGAAGGTGGCTGCAATCTAATTCACATACAAAACCACAATAAAGAATATTTAGTATATTAGACAATGTATGTTTTAATAAAAAAATCAGTTGTTATTTATTAATTTAGTCTTGAGTATATACATAAGTACATACAAATCTCTACAACGAAGTAAGCTACAATAAAAACGGTCACATTTCTAATGTTTTTAGATACATGTAGCACTGGAAAACTGAAAAACAAATCTGAAATTAAAAGACAATCTAATTTAACGTGGGATCAATTAAACTATATGCTGTAATTTAGATTTGATTTTGGTATTATTGAGCATTATATATATATAGAGCAGTATACATTAACATTTAATCAAGTTAAAACAATAGGTGAACTTGATTATTTTCTGTTGGGACTACATGAATAACTTGTGTTGATATAACTATATAATAGAGGAAAAATATATATAGAGGAAAAATATCTATGTATAGACAGTTTAATTCTAAGTGTTTTACGTAAATAGACTTGGAATACCTGTTAAAGTTTAATCTTCATGTGTTTTTAGAGATTCAGAAGAGTTTTAATTAATATGTTGACTTTTGAGGTCATCACTATGGAGATTAATATTCATGCCTGATTAAAAACCCTAATTACAGTTTTTTTTTTGACTTAATATGACAACTGTGCTCTTGCTAGTCTTGTTTTACTTGCCCAGTCCATGTGTACATATAAAAACAAAAAGTTTAAACTGCATTAGTTAACAGAATATTCTAGTTGAACTCATTACCTTTAGGATTAATTTGTTTACAAGAGTAATTCAGAAAGTGATTTAATCTCATTGATTCAAAAATAAATTTTGGTCTTTGGTTCCATTTAGCAAAACAGCAATTTTAACAAGTTTAACATTTTAATATTATTTTAATAATAATCTTTTATGAACAGCAGATTTAAGGACTTCGATTAATTTAAAATAAAGCACATTTCTTAATTCCCCCAGCATTTGTAGCGCCATGAAACTCCTTACTGTTATTTCACCTATACTTATTATTTATTTTAAAATGTCAGCTAATTCAATACTGGTAATACTCAAATGTGGTTTCTTGATAAAATATTGGTCACACTTTACAATAAGGTTCATTAGTTAATGTTACTTAATGCATTAACTAACATGAACAAACAATGAAACAATACATTTACTACAGTATTTGTTCATGTTAGTTAACATTAGTTAATGAAAATACAGTTGCTCATTGTTAGTTCATGTTAACTCACGGTGCATTAACTAATGTTAACAAGCATGAGTTTGGATGTTAATGACGCATTAGTAAATGTTCAATTATGATTGATAAATGCTGTACATGTGTTGTTCATGATTAGTTCATGTTAGTAAATGCATTAACTAATGAACCTTATTGTAAAGTGTTACCAAGATATTAACTAAATGTGCAGTATATGTTGTAGTTTTTGTACAAAATTTAAATGTAAGATTTTTAAACTAAGGATTTATCAATTAATTTGTTCTGTTTTCTACAACAGCGCGTACAATTGCTGAAATAACAGCATAAACAAATTTCATTTTAAATATAATTCAAGCACTTTCAAGGACCTATGTTTGTTTTAAGGTACTTTCCAGGCCTTAAATCTATATGTCTGACATTAACAAGAAGTGTGAGAATACTGTTTAATTCATTTATTTTTCTACAGCTTTGTCCCTTATTTATCAGGGGTCATCACAGTGGAATGAAGCGTCAACTTATCCAGCACATGTTTTACCCAGCAGATGCCCTTCCAGATGCAACCCAGTACCGGGAAACACCTATACACACACATATTCACACTCATACACTGCGGCCAATTTAGTTTATCCAATCCTATAGCGCATGTCTTTGGACTGTGTGGGAAACCGGAACACCCGGAGGAAACCTGCACAAACACGGGGAGAGCATGCAAACTCCACACAGAAATGCTGGGTCCAGCCGGGACTCAAACCAGTGCCCTTCTTACTGTGAGGTGACAGTGCTAACCCCTTACACAAATGATTTGTTTATTTTTTGACAGTATGAAGATAAATATGTATCTACTTGGACAGGTTCTTCAGGCCCTTCAGACTGTCTGCGGTCACTTTGGTGATCTTGTTTCCATCCAGGTGAAGTTCGAATAGCGAGCTGGGCAGACCTGGGCATTTTGACACAGATTAATGCGCTGTATTGATGCATTGAGGTGAAAGGGATGTTCGTTAGTCTTCACTTTAGAGGTGATTCAGTACCTTTGGGAATAGAGGTGAGGTTGGTGTCGGCGATTCGGATGTAAGAGACCCTCTTCAGATCAGCAAAAGCCCCATTATCGACTCCGGAGCTACTCAGAGGGTTCGAGCCCAGCTCTGGAAGAGGGACACAGTCCAAATGTGCACTGTTTACATTTTGCCATATGTACATTTGCAATATTGTCACTTTACTGATTTGATCATTAATAAAATTAAATTAACAGGAAGGTACATACAGATGCAATATACACATGCATATACAAATCTACAATAAAAAAATAAAGATGTTTGTTATATTAAAAAATGTATGTTTTAATAAAAAAAAATCAGTTGTTATAAGTGGTGTAAAGTAAAAAATTACGAATACTCAAACTACTGTAATTGAGTAGTTTTTCTCAGAAATTGTATTTCACTAAATAGTTTTAAAATTGTGTACTTTTACTTTCACTTAAGTACATTTTTAGTGCAGTCTTGTTACTTTCACTGCACCACTTTCCTTCAACCTGCACCATTTTTCTTATCTATGGGAATTAGAAAAGTAAGTCCTGTGATTCCTGTCCAATCAAATCGCACATAGAAGATAAATCACATCATAAGGATCAACCTCAAGACATGGGCGCTTTATAATAGCAGCAAACAGTTTGAAAGTATGTCCAAAATCTTTACACGCATTGACCCAGAGCCTGTTTAGAAGCGTGTGATGAGAAGATGGTGGATGTTGACTGTATGGTGACCGAACTGGGCTTAAACACACAGCAGGCACAAGACGTCAAGATGACGTCAGATTGACGTTGTACCCCAATGTCATTGGGATATTTTGTTTGTTTTATGTCAGAACCCAACGTCAGGCTAATGTCAAAGTCCAATGTCCAACCTAAAATTAACCAAATGTTAATGTCTAATGATGTTACAGCTTGATGTTGTGTGGATGTTACCAGTATGACGTCTATTAGATTTTGGATTTTGGTTGCCATACCTGACATATAAATGTCAGTATTTGACATCAATATGACGATGGTTTAAGATGTTGGCACGATGCTAGATTTTGGTCACTTTTTAACACAACCTAAAATCAACCAAATATCATCGTCATTTGACTTGGACGTCAAAATAACATTGTCCTTAGACACTGGATAGACATTGAATTTTGGTCACCTGGTGGTACGACCTAAATCAAACCTAATATTAACACCTTATGATGTTGTGTGCCTGCACAACATGCACTAAAGAATGTTACGTTTACACAAATCCATAAATTAGAGGTAAATGCATCAGCTTTTTACAGCATAATACTCACTACTCTTGAGTACTTTTAAAGGGCTACTTTTTACTCATACTTTGAGTAATATTTACAACAAATACTTTTACTCGCACTACATTTTTAGGCAAGCAGTGGTACTTTTTTTTTTTTATCAAAACTTTCAGTACTCTTTCCACCACTTGTTGTTACTTATAAATGTGGTTTTAAGTGCAGAACAGAATTAATTAAAAAGAAAAATACATAAGTATATACAAAACTCTACAACTAAATAAAATACAATATAGTATACACAATTAAATAAACTTAAACAAATATATAATATAATCATCACCCAACAAAAAAAGTAATACAAATAATCCCAAAATGAACCTATATATCAGTGATGTTAGCCCATGGTAACCTTTGATTTGGCCCACCATCCCATCTGGGAAGAGAATGATGGGGATAGTTTAGGTATTGTCATTTCAAATTTAGTCTAACCTTTTATTTGATGGTTTTATTGTTAAGCTACTAAAAAGCGAACTGAAATTGAATGTTTCAATTTAAATGCGTTAGTTAAGTTTAAAATGTACATACGGTCGGATACTGACTTACTGATTCATCACTGTGTTATAAATGTTTTTAATGCATTAAGTTATTGTTAAAAAGTTATACTGCATTAGTTAATACGATTCAAAGTGATGTTTACTATTTATTTTTAAATATTATGAAATAAATTAAGAAATTACCAACAGCAACTTAATGTAAAATAGTTTGCCATATTTATCTCCGGCCCACGGCTCTCAATGATATTTGGTTTTTGGCCCTTCATACGAAAAAAGTTTGGGCATCCCTGATCTACATAATGATAAAAAGTATTATTTTTAAAATATAATTTACACACCTAACAAAGTTATTGTTTTTTAATAATGTTTTATATTGTTTTTGATCATGCAAAATTAAATGAAGTACTTAAAATAATAAATAAACTGAAAGTATGTACATTTACACAAATTTGCAATAAAACTAAATTGAATAAAACAATGGTCAAAACATGATTTTAGTTTTAGATACTGATTACCCCATAACCTATAAGTATAACTTTTGCAAATCAAGATAACAACCAAGTAACAAAGCAGCAACCCTAAAATGTGGCAATTCAAACAAGTTACTTGACAGATTTCTAGTTATCATAGACAAAATCTCCTACCCATGACGATGACATTGGCCATGCCAGCGAAAGAAGACTTCTTGATCTTGTTAATCTGGTTCTCATGAATGCGCAGCTCCTGCAGGCTTTTCGGGATGTTTGCAGGAACTTCCTTCAGGAGGTTCTTAGACAGGTAAAGTCTCTCCAGATTGATCAGAGAAGAAAACGCCTTCGCATGAATGATAGTGATCTTATTGTTGACCAAGATGAGCGTCTAAAAAGAGCACATTATATTAGTTATTAGTGTTGCAATGCATGCAGTTTCAGCTTTAAGCAACCAAACGTTCAGTCACCGTAATCTATAGTACATTCCAACTAATAAAATCTTCATTTATTTTCACTAGGATAATTAAATAGCGACGGCTCGCATAGCATTTTGGCAGCGTTTTCTCACTTTCTGTACTACTTGCATTCATTTCTCATTGGCGCCTAATGGATCCAGGCGCCTTGTGGATGTTGAGCTTGGAAAGCGAGAAACACAAAGGGCCCTCGACGGGAGGCTGTATATTATTGAAGTTCAGGACACTGAACTCTGAATCTGCTCCAAAAATGAATCATTACACTTGTGCAGTTGGGAGTGACACATTTCTTACACTGTTTTCTGGATTGGAAGCAAGGTGAAGTTCGCATTCTGGATCATGAGTTTCCCTGAAGTGACATTTTGTGAAGTGTATATGAAGATCTCCTGAGAATTTCTGCCATGTTTGTGAAAAATTGGAGCCGATATTTGCCTTCAAAGACTGCTGTGGTTGTAGCACCCAATTCCACATTTGGCAGGCCAACAACGTTTCGAGTGTTTTCTCTGGAGTGTTGCTCAAGCATTTGTTTTTTGGGAAAATAATTGCTTTTAGTTTAGAATTTCAATTTATGCGAAATGAGGCTCACGGATGGTTTTAATTTGGAAATTTGGACTTCACATTCTCTACGTTGGTTTCAAGGTCATGCAAAAATATCTCCCCTTCACTTCCAGTTAACAAAAGCAAGCAGCCAATTGATCTTAAAAATTTACTGGGTAAATCTGTTCAATTAATCAATGTAACTTCTTGTCAGCCAATCATATGACAGCAACTCAATGCATATAGGCATGTTCATGAAGATCTGCTGAAGTTAAAACCAAGCATCAGAATGGAAACAAAAAGACTTGTTGATTTTCACATACAACCATCTGGGTTTATCTAGGATGTTTGAAAAATATAACTTAAAATGACTAGAGGTCAGTGGAAAATAACCAAACTGGCTCAGTAATACAACAGCAACTCAAACAACCAACCAATTTACAACTACTGTTGTAAACCTTGAAGCAGATGAGCTACAGCAGCAGAAGAGCACACCAGTCTTACGAAAAACATAAGCCAAAATTCTCACAAAAATTGTATAATTGGGGATTGGGAAAAGGAAACGATCTGATGAATCTGAATTTCTGCTGCAGCATTGAGATGATGGGGACATAAATTGTTGTAAACATAAAAAAGAATAGATAAATCCTGCCTAAAATCTGTGATCAATAAAGCTGGTTTAAAGGTGTGAGGGAGGTTTCATTGGTACACTTTGGGAACCAATTAGTACCATAAGTACCAATTGAGCATCATTTTAAAACTAGTCTGCTTGATTATTGTTGCTGTCCATGTCCATCCTTTATGACCACAGTGGATTACATATAAACAAATACGAGTTTAGTTTTTAACAGCACATGCCTAATTTACTTACGGGTGAGTCATGGGTGGATTAATCATTGGTCATGCAAACTTTAACAACCTTTTTACCTTTAACTAAAATATTAAGGTGTTTTAATCAATTTTATCTGACAGACTGGCAGACATCTTCATTCTTACAACAAGTTTCTGAGTTCTCTCATCCTTCCAACAGACTTTGTTCTTCCGAGGTAATCTGGGAACATGTTCAGTGCTGCGAATCTCTTGCAAAAGCTTTTCCTGCTTATTTAAAATTGTCATGAATAGTGAAAACTGTTTAATATAGGCTTCTCTGAAACTGAATATTTCACTTAAATTTTTTTTAGGCTAGATTATTATTTTATTTGTTTTGGGGCATATAGCGGACTTGTTTTGTAGTGCTTCACCTCAAATGTTATTCTATATTCTTGTTTATAGATAACTGAACAAAGATACTTTAAAAGTAAGATAAAAATTACAGTAAATGAAATTTGTTTAAAAAAAATATTACTTTCCAAGAAAAATATACAAATTATATTTTGGTTTGTGCTCCACTCCACTACTTAACTATACAGGTGAATGATTTGTTACGCTCTGTAAAAAATAAGGATTTAACGAATGCTTCTTTGTGATTGTTGTATCACAAACCCTAGTTATATATTTGCATTTTTTTTACTATGTCATTATTTTAAAGATTATGTCTTGAGCATTAGATTTTTCCTTGCTGCTGCTGATGTGCTTTCATTTTCTCCATCTCACTCGCAGCAAGTTCAGGCGAGGGATTGTTTAATAAACAACTCTGGCAGAAAAACATACATTTATTTTTAAAAGAAATCATAAGTTTGACCCTATCCAAGTCTTAACAAATGCCCTTAAATATCGTAGTTATTAGTTATCTGCAAGCATTAGTGTTTAATGAGATTGAAATAAGAAAAAAATTAAATTGAGATAAGAAATATTGTTTTAGCAACACTTTGGGAAATAACGCTCGTCGTAAATGTCACAGGGTGACTGATCGTAAAGGCGTGCGTAGTCTGGCACATTTGTTACCCACAACAGGTCAAGATTTTATCAGAAAAAAAATTACATAAACTGAAATAGTGACTTTCGTAACAGACAATAAAAATCGTGTGATCTGACTGGGCCTTAAGTTGGCTTTTATGTCACAAGGTTAATGTCTTGTAATTCACTTTAAACTTTCCTAATTTTATGAATGATTATTTTAGACTTACGGAATTGGAGATGAGCAGAATACGTCTGTTTGTAAAACAAACAGCGTCATCTGCTGTTAATGCATTTTGAATATCTCACAATTCACGTAATTTCTTGAACAAATTTTGGCCACAGCTTTAACAAATAGTCTGCACACTCTAGATTTCTTTGGGATGTTAGAGCACCTTTGAGATGTGGTAGATCACATAATATAATATAAATAAAAATACAAAGCAGTCACTAGGGTGGGATCTTTTAATCTTTTAAAAATGTACATCTTTGTACTTTTTAGGCACAAATTTGTAACCTTTAGATACTAATATATATATATATATATTTAAGATACCAGTATGGACCCTGTAAAGGCAGTGACAGGACTAGTTACAGTTTTGTACATTTAAATCTGAGATTGTGTCAATATGGACGATGTTGAATCTATTGCCTTGAAGAATTAAGGTAGTTTTGAAGGTAAAAGTGGGTCCAATCTGGTACTAGCTGGGCTCTACTAATAAAGAAGCCAGTGAGGTTTAAAAGCAGACAGAGAAATGCCACTGCTTCCACGATTCAATTAGAGAAAATGCAGTTAAAAGAAAAGAGAACAAGGAAAGGAGAGAGTGATTGAAAAACTCACTTGGAGACCCTTCAGGCCTTTGAAGTCGTTTTCTTTAATCTCCGTGATCTTGTTGTTCTGCAGGTCCAGGAGAGTGGTATCAAGTGGAATTTTTTCTGGAACAGTCTTCAGACCTTAAAGACAGAGAAATGCAATTTAGTGAGAGAAAAAATGGCATTGTTGAAATGGGATATGAGCTGATCTGGGCTTCTGTGGCTAGAGTCTACTTTGACATCATGTCAGCTGTAGACGTATGGATCCAACACTAACACAACACACTCGGATACTAACACAAGAATCCTTCAAGAGTATAAATTCTCGCAGTAAATGGAGCCGCGACATTCCTGGAAAACATTTAAACGGCAGAAAGAATGTGAGCTCCAGCCATCATTGTATAGATGAAACCATTTATAGAAGTGTTTATGAGCTACTATTCTACATGTGCAACATAAGAAGCATTTCAATAATAATTTAAGACCAGGAATGGAAATAATTGTAGTTCTAGATAATATCTAATTATAAGTAATTAAATCAATATAATATAATATAATATAATATAATATAATATAATATAATATAATATAATATAATATAATATAATATAATATAATATAATATAATATAATAATATAATATAATATAATATAATCAAAATGAACTATTGAAAATGCATGACTCATTTAGCACTTTAATTACTATTATATTTATTAATTATATATTAAATACTATAAAAAAAACTAAATCTTTAACAGTAAATTTAGTGATTGATTATTGTTCAATGAATAAAAACACCTAAAATAAGGGAAAATTAAATTAAATTAAATTAAATTAAATTAAATTAAATTAAATTAAATTAAATTAAATTAAATTAAATTAAATTAAATTAAATTAAATTAAATTAAATTAAGTTAGTAAGGGTCCAGATACATTTTAGCGTTTCTAAACTGAAGGTTCATTGAGTTGATCAAAGACTCCTATGCCAAAAAGTCTCTGTTTTTCTTGGAAGGACTATAAAAGCTGCGCAATGCTGTCAAATGCAAAAGCTGACATAAGATTTCCACACAAGGGGAATTTGATTTTGCCAACATCAGACGACAGTATGACGTAACCTTTGATTAATGCGTTACAGACCAGGTTACATGGACTGAAAATATAGTGACGGCAAAATTGTTTTTAAGCCATGCCTTCACATTTACCAATGCCTTGGCATTATATAACAAAAACATCAAGCCAAGTGCCATAAAAATAATTTAAGAGCATAAACACTTTGTTTGAAACAAAACAGGAAACTGACATCATTAAATGATAAAATATATACTTTTTGTCCATGTTTGTGTGTCAAAAAGCTTTTTGGGGCCACTGTATACCACAGTGTTTTCTTTAATGTAAGAAAAAATAGCATGTACACACACATACACATACATAAATCTGCTCCAACAAATCTAAAAGCTTTTTAGGCAGAGCCACACACAAACATCGCTTGGTTTTGTTTAGCGGTGAGTTTCCTCATCAGCAGATGTGTATAAACAGTTTAGGAATATGTCCATGTTAATTATATAGCCACAGGACAAAGGACACAGAGATCACAATTGGAAATATCACTGCTGCCGAGATGCCTCACAAATGATCCTTCAGCTTTGTTTAGTCTAATTTTGTAGTGGCTACACATCTCAGCCAATCGATGTAGGTCAAAGTGTTTTATTATGGAATATTTTATCAGTATGTAATCCAAAAAAAGCCGTAATAACACAATAAAAACTGCCCAATCTTAGTAAACAAGCTGGAAAGTGAAACAAATGTTAAGCTCACTGGCAACCCTGATGGAACAAACACATTAAACTATTCAAAAACAAATAGTCCTCTGTGGTTAAATAATATTTAGCCACTAAAATCAGCAAGTGATTTGAAAACAAGAGCAGCAAATAGCGTAAAACCTGTGACTCGCGGATGCTAAATCCATTCCTTTTTAACTACTAATTTTATAGGTGAGGAATTAAAACACGAGACGCTGTTTAGTCCACAATACATACAAGAGTGCTAGTATGTTTTTAATACATTTATCACATTGCTAGTAGCATTATTTGGCATGTTTAATTAGTTACATTACTAGCATGCTGTAGCCCATTGCTAATGTTTTTTTTTGTAATTTTCTTTAGTGTTTAGTAATAAAATGTTTTCTGAAGAGAAGCACTGTGGCTGGAACTACTCTTTGTTTTCATCATGGACTATACATGATGACACTACTCACTCATTAAATACAATTTGTTATATATTTTTAAGTAACGTACTTGTGCTTAAACATGTAGCAAGTTGCTAACATGTTCTAGTACGTTGTTAGTACATTTCTAGCCTGTTTTAGTTCAGTTTTAGCACATTGCTGGTATATAAAGCACAATTAAGCAGGTTGCTAACATTTAGCACATCCCTAGCATATTAAGATACATTATTAGCATGCTTGCACTTTGCCAACATTTTCCTAAATGCTGCAGATTTGGCCCTCAATTAGATATTAAATACATGTTCTAACAGTATAACATAGCTGAGTCTACGTTTTATATTTACATTACAGTTTGAGGCTTTGGGCGATTGATTCATCTTATAGTCACTGATTAAACACATTTTGAACAGAAAGTAACATACTTAAACATGTTTTAGGAAGTTGCTAACATCTTCTAGTGCATTGTTAGAATGTTTTAGCACACTGGATGTTTTAATGCATTGTTAGCATATTGTCAACATATTTTAGCATGCTACTAACATTTTAAAACTGCTAACATATTTCATGTTTTTCTATATTAAATCTAAATTTCAATTCAATTCATGTTTATTTAAATAGCGTTTTAACAATGTAGATTGTGTCAAAGCAGAACATAGTTCTAGTAAAGATCAGATTTCAGAGTTCAGTTTAGTTCAGTTCAGTTTATTGTTGTTTAAATTTCATTACTGAAAGTTCAAACACTGAACATTTTATGTGATATAGCCTAATACATTTCAACATTTGTATACTCAGTAATAGGTAGTAAATATATGTACTTTTTAAATACAGTAAGAAAAGTGCACAGTCATTGTATTTGTTCAGGGAGGTTTGAACTGTATTGCTAGTCAGTTTCAATGAGATTCCTGGTAGACACTCAAACAATTATTATTTTTTTTTCAATTATCCCACTTCTACCAGACAAAAAATACTGAGAAAATACTGCTTAAATGTGGAAAGCAAGTAAAAACACTATCAATCTCTTAATTAATCTTTCCTAGACAGACAAATTCATTTTTGCCGTTAGTTGTTCTTTGTTTCTGGCACTATTTCCAAGTGGTTTTCCCCACAGCTGCATTAACTGGGTCACATATTCCTCTGAAAAGAGGTGAAGTTAGATGAAGAACAGGCGCGCCGGCACACCTTTCCCCCTCTATTCTTTTCCAGGTTTGTTTCATGCCAAAAGACCTGTGGAGCAAATGAGAACAGTAGACCTAAGCTACTTGGGCTTCTTATTTTTCCTTGAGTGTCGAGTGTTAATGTTGTGAAAGAATGGAACTGGCTCTAACTGAGCACTGCTGTTCTTGTTTTGCTTGGTCAAGACTATTTTTGTTGAAGTTGCATAAGTATGGATTTTGAAAATTTAAAAAAGATCTACGTTGAGCCCTGTTTGTCTGCATTAGATGGAAAAATCCAGAAAAATTTATTCTAAAACTACAAATTTGCTTCAGTTGAAAAAAAAAAAAAAACATATACATTTTTGGGAAGCACTTTAAAATAATATTCCTGTAAATAATGTATTTACTAACATGAACAAGCAATTATTGAACTATTATGATATTTATTTATCATTGTTAATTTTATTTAAAGGTTCAAGACACCCTGGGGGACATTTTTATTTTTGTTTTATCAAATTTGTGTGTGTTGAGCATCAGTTAAGACAATGTTAGCACTTCAGCTTTAATTGTGGGGAAAACTGGATAATTTTGAGCTGTTGTAAGCTAATTTCATCTTCCGGGTTTAAAATAATTTTTGGGGTAAGATCAAAATCGGTGACGTAGCGCAAATCTGCTAGTGGAGTGATGATGTGTTAGTTTCTCATTATTATTCATAGCTGAGTTTACTTATTCAACGAGAAGACCCTGCTTCTCAATTATTCATGAGAGCACGTGCTTTCTAAAAGCAAGGCCGACCTGCCAAGCTGTGAGACCCAGTGCCTCTGTGAGACCGTGTCTATACAGCAGGGTTTGTTTCAATGATTCACAAGGTTTGTTGCATGTTTTTCCAAGTGATTTTGTCAGGCCCGATAAAGCAAAGCTGTTGGTTTGCAGCAAGCTTTTTTGTCAAAAGAGCTGTACGAGAATTGGAGAATGCCGGAATTTGTCTTTTATCAGTTGAGTTTGTTACCATTCAGACACATTGCCTATATCCTTGCTGCTGTGTTCGCCACATGTTTAAAATCCTCCAGATTATCGGTCTCGGTAATGGTTGAAATATATTAGAATAGAATATGAATATAGCAAGACATTAAATTACTTGGTATTTTTTTGTTGCATTTTACCTAACTAAAAAATAATGGGTCTCCTAACGGTTTGTGTCTCATTTTGTGAGCCATCTTACAACAGTTGTTTGCTCCCCTTTTTCCCCTGCTTTGCTGGCCATGTCCACTCCTCCCTCTGCTCGCAGCACTTCACGCCCATTACAAAGCTTTTTTTTTTAAATTCAAAGGTAGACTTGAACCAAAAAAAGGGGTTTCATGACCCTTTAAGTTAAATAGCACAACTTTGGATTTGAATAGTGCATTAGTTAATGTTGAACTATGATTAATAAATGCTTCAAAAGATTATTCATACTTAATGTTAGTAAATACATTAACTAATGAATCATTATTCTAAAGTGTTAGCCATATTTGATAGCCAAGGGGTGAATAATTGTTTTAAATGTACAGGTACATCATCTTTTAGAGATTTGCTTTTAGACAATGTATATCATTTTTGTTTTCTTTCTGAATTCTCAGATCAATTTGAGGAAAATACTTTAATGTCGTCTTAATTAGACTACTAAATAAATTATGGAATAGTAAAATGGCCGACATTGAGCCCTTTTTCCACATACATTTAATAGAGTAAAAACTGTTTCCTCTAAACCTAAATTACCGCTACAGCTAAAGCAAGAAAGTCATGGATGGCCTGGGGTTAGGGAAATGATCATGATACCCATTTAACACATCTTTAAAATGTTCCTCCAACTTAGGATTTGTAGACTCTTCCCTTGGTTTATTTGGTCAGGACTATAATAAGAAGAAAATGATTCAATTTGTCCACACTTTGTGACTTTTAATGACTTTTGGTCTCCTTAAGGGTCATATTTTGTGACATCATGTCTTGTTTATGATTTATTTGAAGTTTTTAGTCTGTGTTGTGTTCATATTTCATTCAAATTGTACCAGAAAGCATATGGAAGCGGACAGAGACCCATTTTAAACTAACCAATCCTGCCAAGTGTGAACAACACACCCTTAATCAAAATCTGTGGTATTCCAAATGTTCATGTTGCTGTATGGTTTTATTTGACTTCTCCCAAATGATGCCGTGAAAATATTGTTATGTACTGTTTATATATTTTATACCTATAGAACATAAACAAATGTACATATTTCTAGAAGGATTGAATGCTAAAATCTTTTGAGTTTATTTTTTAGAAGTAATAAAAAAAGATTTAATCATGAAGAAAATTAAACTTTATTATCGAAACAATCTGAAGGGTTTGCTGACTCTGTGTCTGTGTTTTTGTTTTTATTAAATCACTAGTGACAGAGGGCAGTTTTACAGGAAGAGAAGTGGTAATGTTTGGAAGTAACCTAATAAAACAGGAGACCTGACTTTCATAAGTATTAACATACACACTCACACATGCCTGGGGATTCAATTAGGAAAATAAGGCAGCCGTCTGGAGGTTAGTGCCTAGTCGTCTACGGAAGTGAGTGCAGTTAACAGCATATGAAAACATTTAAAGTGGTTTTGAAGCAGTGACATTAGTAATTCGGTGGTGACTCAACAATGGGCAGATCAAACATAAAGGCTGCTTGGCCTTTGACGGTTGATGTCATGACAAAACTGACATCAGGCATAGGACCAAACTCCCATCGAAGGAAAACAAAGAAAGAAATATAACTAGCATGACTATTAAGTAAACTGTATTGAACTTAAACTCGGATGTTGCCTTGAAAAGGAATTTTTTTTTTATATTTTAAGAAATATTAAGAGTTGGGCATCACGGTGGCACAGTGGGTAGCACGATCACCTAACAGCAAGAAGGTTGCTGGTTCAATTCGTTTGATCAGGTTTGTATAACTAAGGTTGGAACTAAACTGTGCAGGGCTGCGGCCCTCCAGGAATTGAGTTTGACATCCGTGGTCTAGACACAGGCAGAGGGACCATCAGAAAGGCTAACAGATGCTTGACAGGGCTTTGCAAGGTTTTTTTTAAACTTAAGTCAGTTGCTAATGTGTAGCCAAGGCATTAATAATATGCATACTTATTATAGATGTTTTCCTTCTAAGTTACTCTAGACTATTTGCTAGATCTATGCAACAGTGTTTTGGATAATTGCTAGGCAGGTGACTGAGTGATCTCTGTGTTTGCTAGGATGTTGCAAGGGCATTCTTTAGCATTCTGTGTGGCTGCTGGGGCATTGCTACACAGTTTGAAGTTTGTAGGTTTTGCAGGTCAAAAGAAAAAGAAATGAATGGACCATCAGATCAATTCAACCTAGGCTCATTCTGAAAACCTTCCGCTTTATCAACCAGAGGCTGCTGTGTACGCTTTTTCAGATTTCAAGTTTGTCTTACGAGTACCATTCGAACCTGCTGTTCTCATGTAAATCCACTAGTGGCCGCTGTCGACTGACTGACTGACTGACCAATTGACTGACCCACCCTCCTCCTTCCCTAAACCCAACCAATTGTATTGGTTGACCCGCCCACCCACTTCCCTAAACCCAACCAACAATTTTCAAAAGCAATTCAGGAAAAGAATAGAACTGTCCGATTTTTACTACGTTTTACCACATTCTAACTCTGTTATTTACTTGTTTATTTTATGGATTCTGTTTTTGTCTTACCTGCTTTCTCGAACCATTCTTGACCAGACTCAAACCCCTCGTCGTGGTTAACTCCTTTCTGCATCTTAAGTTTGCCGACGTACCACAAAGCCGCCCATATGGAGGTAAGCGGTCAGCTGGTAATTGTGAAAAGGAACGACTTCATACCACCCCGTAGCGTTCATTTTTAAAATAAAATGCAGCCATACGCACCTCTGCCTACATAATTTGTGGTCTGCAAAAACGTATTTAGGTCTACGTTTTCAGAAAGAGTCTATGTTGGATATATTATAAGATGGTTACTACATTTTTGCTAAGTTGTTCTGGGTGGTTGTTAGGGTGTTGCTAAGGCACTGCTAGTTAGTATCTAGTTATGAACACTTTATAAGGTATCAGAAAAATGGAATAGATTTTGGGTGGTCTGTTGATTGAAGTCATCAAGTTTGCTATTGTCACTTATCATTTTGCAATGTTGCCTAAAAACTATAATGATTCTAGTCTCATATCTCCAAGCAGTCTCGAGTAAATAAAATGGTTACCTAGGTCAGAACACTGGGCCACCCGCAGATGGCACTGGCATCGGAAGGGGCAGAAAGGTACTTCAGGTCCTTCTGGCATCATAGGAAGTCTTTCAACGTGTGGTTTACGAGTGGTAGGCAATTCTGGACCTGGACCATCTCCTGAAGCCGGTTCATCCTCCATTACAAAGTCCATAAAGCCGGACTGACGGAAGGGCAGAGCCCAGCATACAGACACCAAAAGCAGGGAGAGACAGGCCGATTTCATGTTGCTGACGAAGGCCTGGGGGCAAAATGGAGAAGAGAAGGGGTTAAAGGTGAGGAATGATATGCTGGGCGGCGTCTCAGGAACTGTGATGGTTAGAGGTCAAAAGTCAATCGGCAGATGTAGAGAGAGTGAATGTGACTTAGAGATGTCAGTGATAACTAGGAAGAGGTCAGGGGTCACAGCTATGTGTATTAGATTTTAGAGGTCTCTTGCGGCTACTGCTTTTTAGGGTCTTAGACTAATAGTAAACTTCAAAATATGATCCTTGCAAAGGACTTTTCATTAGAGTTTCAGCATCAACACCACAACAGTAGGATGCGCTATGTCGAGCAGGGATCATAGTAGATGTGACAGTTGACAACACATTTGATTTGTAGATCAATTGCAAAGTTTAAGTTAATAATTTTTTTTATGTTTTTAAGACAAGTTAACATTAAATATCAGAAGACAATGCAGTTTTTACTTTGATTATATTACTCTTTGTACCTGAATACTGGTAAATTCTTCAGAAAAACAAACTACGGTTTAGTTGCATCTTTGTTCTACTGTATATCTCTATACCTGTAATTTATTATATTTTATATAAAAGCACTGCCCTTTAAAAAAATACCCCAGTCAATCTAAAAAAACTAATCATTTTCAAATAGAGCTATTCAAATCACCTGAAGAAGCTTTTTATATTGCAGTGTTCATTTTTCTTGCTATATATAATGCAGTCATACAGCACATACACTTCATACAATGGCATACAATACGCTAGTTCAAATGTTTAAAGATTTAGAATGCATTACATCAGCCAAAAGTCTGAGTAAATGTCATAAAGTTGAAGATGAATTCAAATTGGCATAAATGGTGGCATTAATCTCAGGAACAATACGGCAATTAAATCACATTAAGACATTGCTAACACACAATATGATGTCATATAAAAAAAAAAAAAAACAGTCCAAAATGAAGTCACTCATGAACTTAGAAACAGCATACTAAGCGGACTTTGGTAAACTAAGCGGAAATTGGTAAACACCTTCAAACCTAAATGTCGATGGTAATGATTTATTACATATGTGTGGCTTTGAGGCTTTTTAAAAAGTTTTATATGTATTTTGTTATTGAAAGGAATATGAACAGCACACACAGTTGAAGTCAGAATAATTTTTAATTTAATAATTTTTTTAAAATATTTAGCTTAAAGGGGATAATAATTTTGACTTTAAAATGGGTTTGAAAAAATTAAAAACTGCTTTTATTCCAGCTGAAATAAAACAAATAAGACTTTCTCCTGGAGAAAAAAATATTATCAGACACCCTGTGAAAATTTCCTTGCTCTGGTAAACATAATTTGGGAAATATTTAAAAAAGAATAAAAATTCAGAGAGAGGCTAATAATTTTGACTTCAACTGTATTTAGTCATCAAATTTGGGTGGTTGTTTACTCCCAGGGCCCTATTATATACCCGGCACAGTAAGATTAGACGTGTTTGTCGCGATTTGTTGCTATTTTCAGACTACCGCAACTCTAATTTTCACGTTTTGCACCACATTGTTTAAATAGCATTTCCATTTGTGCCACTTTGTGGACTCATTGGTGTTCTGGTCTAAAAAAGGAGGTGTGTTAAGGCGCATTGTTGGCGGTTGCTATTTTGAGAAAAGGAATAGAGCACGCCATTGACCAAAAGCTGCTCTAAAGTCCAGCGCAGAGCTCGTTAATTATGCGCCTATGCAGGTTCAATTCCTTAATACACATAGGATGTACAGCAATACACAAATATCTTAACATATATAAAACAATTAAGGATTAAAGTGTTACAAAAATTATTGTTTGATACATAAATATAAAAATCACTGCCTTCAAGCCTTCATTTAATTTTTAGTTTATTAATTTGTCATTTTTATTATAATGTTGTTATTATTATTAGTGGTATTATTTATTATATTTATTTTTGTTTTAATAAAAACAAATTTAGATTTGTCCACCAGTCGGGTTTTGGAGACATACAGGATGCATCAGCATATATGGCATAAAAATAGGACGTGTGTTTGGATGTGTTTTAACCACATTTTGTTATTACTGTTCATTTATTAGTATGTTGGAATTTAGAACTGAATTTAGAAATAGTCTTGAAACAAATCTTTGTGCTTAACAAACAAAATTAAAAATGTAGGCTAATAGATGACTTCAGTGGAGCGCGTACAACACCATTTCCTTATCCACGAAAGTAAACAAGTAAAGAGAAAGTATAGAGGCCGAATGGAGAAGGCTTGTTCTTTATCCTTGCGCTGCATATGGTCTGTTTAACTGTTTTGTCACAAGTGAAGCGTTCAGTTTTTCCACTTACAAAGTCCGCCATGTAAATAGCAAACATTCCATTGCGCGGCGAAACTGACTCTTAAAGGGAATGTGAGATGAGACTAAGTGGTTTAACACACCCTCACAACACACAAACTCATTAAGAGAATAAGCATAACCTTGTTAGACCATGCGCCACGGCATAAACCTTATTTTCCCATCCTTAATATAGCAAAAGTGGATTCGGAGACGCCCTTAATGCTTTTGCGCCATGCGCTTTAGACTTAATTGTTCCTAGAGCTAGATCGTTAAAATAGAGCCCCCAGTATGCTGAGTAATTAACTGAGGTATTTCCTTTTTTGTCACCCTTAAAGAAGAACGAACAACAACTTTGCTCAGAGTATAACAGAAAAATTGGGCGTCAAACATACCATGTAGCCCCCTGGAAGTCCCAGTTTGAAGACCCTGCACACTCTATCTTTAAAAACTCTTCATAGCTGACCTGGTGTTAAACTCCAAACTCATTCATGCCTTCAGTCAGGGAAAAATAAAACTTGTCTGCTTTCTCAGAAAGAGTGCACAAAGCTGTCCATGAGCCCGCAGATAAACATATGTCTGGACGTCGCTGAATGATGAGGAAATTGTAAAGTAGGTACAGTGACTCCCAGAGCTCAGTTCGACATTTCAGGGTCATCTCAGGTCCATGTAATCAACATACGGCATAATTACAGTAGTTCAAATCCTCCGGGCGGCCACGTCACTCGGACGCCGAATAGCCGCTGCGCCTCTGTTGTTAAACTCTGGAAACCCAAGAACTGACCTTGACAACCTTCTGCAAAAGAGCTTTTCTCAATTCTTCAAGCAGTGGAAGACAGCGATACATAAATTTCAGCTCAGTGCAGACTTATATACGATGAATTCGGTGACACGTTGCATTGAGAAACCATAAACAGGCAGGATAATCGAAAACGAATGCAAATGCAAAAAGCAGAATTTGTCTCCCGCAGCTCACACAAGATGACCTACAACCTCAGATTCCTGTTGATCCGCATCGCAGGAGAGCATGTTGAAGCAATTTTCTGAGGTTTCCTCAGCTCGACCGGGTATCCATGTCTCAACAAAAACAATGAGAAATTGTAGTTTTCTTCGATGGCATTTCAAAGCAACAACTTACTGGCCTTGCTATTTAATTTAATGCTACGGTTTTGGGCCTGGATACACTCAACATCCATCCACTCAGACACCTTTAATTACCTTTGACCCAGAGACGCTTTGAGCAAACACACAGCAGAATCACTTTGCCCTTTCACATTTAAGCATTTGGTGGATTTATAGCACATTCGGGGTTGTTTTATGCTTATGTGTCTCTGGGAATTGAACCCGCGGCCCTGTGCTATGCTCTAGTTGAGCCGCATAAACTCTTTCAACGATATGTATTCCCACCAGGAATGAAGCCAGACTACATGTTTTGAGCCTTAGGATTTGGTCAACAGGATGAAAAGCCCTCTGTGCTTTACAGGCTGTCATCATGACCCATTCTGTTTGCCGGGGGATCATGGGAAGCTGTTGCTGCATTTGAGTTGCGTCCTGTCAACAAACCACAGGCTGCTATAGGAGGCAGGCAAACAGACTAGACAGATTGATGGTGTCATGGCTTTGTTGGGAAAATGCAGGCTGGGTCCAAATTTTTACATTCTCCAATTTCAAAATGTCTTTTGGCGAATACTGTAGAAGCACCTGCACACTGTAATAAATTCCCGACATGAATTTTACGACATGTTATACTGTAATTTTTCCACAGTAAATTACATTAGTGTCACTTTACAGGATTTAACTGTAAAATTTTACGCATTCAGAATTTTATTGTGAAATTAATCATCATGATTAGAGCAAATTATTGTAAAAATGGCTATATCTTAGGCACGTTAGTTATAGGAAACACTATTAATATTTTATTCAACATAGAAATTAATACACATTAACGTTTATGCTAGTACAGGCACTTTTGTTTTGATATTTAGAAAAAAAATACAGAAATATTGTTATTATGAAGTACCTCACAGTAATTAACTGTGAACTTACATACAGTACCTTACTGTGAAAGTATATACTAAGTCAAATATTTTACAGTGCAAGATAATAATAAGTGTTTTTGTTTTACTTCATGTGACAAACACCTAAATAAATATACAATGTTACAATGCAATGTAACTTGACAGTATTTTTACAGTACGTAAAGTGTGGTTTTAGCATGCATACAGTACATGTTTTACGACACTGTTATATTAAATGTTAAACTGTATCATACTGACATCATACATTGTGTTGCAATGTTTTGCATTCAGTATGAAATACTTCAGAAATCTTTTTTGCTGCATTCAATTTCACATTATGCAGTCAATATTTGTGTCAATAGTTGTAATCTATGTTTACATAATCACAATTTTTTGTGATTTCTAATACTTAGTCTAATATAAACAATTTAAAAATAGATACACAGGAATATATTTTAAAAGTATATATATAAATATATATAGAGGGTATTTTAGAGTAGTTTGTAAAATTATGTGTACATTGTTAGCATATGTATATGAACACTAGGGGTGTAACACATCACGATTGATCCATAATCCGTATGGATCACAACCCACAGTTTGGAACACACATGAACCGCAGATTAATAACTTTTTTGAACTTGTAGGTTAATCCAACATTTATAATAATTGCAGAGAGATCGCCTCCCGCGTCATTTAAATCATGTGCATGAAAGCATTTTGGCTTCCCTGTAAAAGGGAAAAAAAAATTGTGGTGGGCCTCAATGCTTTCTTAGGTTATTAATTAAAAGTGTTTTCTGTCATTTTTTGTTTATCCTGCATTAAATGCATTCAGTGTAAAGCTGCACAATTTAACATAAAAAATAGTAATCTCAATTCATGAGAAATGAGAAGTTCAAAGATACATGATATTGATTTACATGTGCTTATTAATCCTTCGAAGTGCTGCATTCAAATCTGCGTTTAATCGAGAGAGATTCAGTTTTTATACTTTTTCCAGTTAGTTACAAACAATTAAATAACACAGAGGCACTGGGATAGCAGCCTACAGTTCAGATATAAACACTGATGTTTATGGTAAAGGTTAAAATCACCATTTAATGGAACTTGACGCTGGTGAATGTTGTAGCAATTACATTGTTTAAACAATAGGTGGCGACAAACAACCATCAAAATTATGTCACTGAATAGGATTTTAAAAAATGATCCACTTATGATGAAACAGGAAGTTTTATGTGTAAACTGTTGAGTCTTTAGTTAAAAAAAAAATTATCATGTTGTACAAGATGTTAGATAGTACAGTAGCAAAGATCATATTTCACATTGAATATTTTGCTTTTTTCAGCTGGTTCATTCTTGATTTTTATTACAATTACAGGTTCTAAGTTCTGCTTGTTTTGCAGTAATGTTTTCGTATAAATGGAAAGCAATTTACATTTGTCTCCCCCTTTTTTGCTGGTCCAAAAAATGGTCCAATCCGTGACTTAAAAAAAGTAGTGTGATTTAAACTGTGAGATTTCTGATCCGTTACACCACTAATATACACTGTATATTCTTTATTTGTATTTTCTTCTGTATTTTCTTCTTAATTTGTATTTTCCTCTTGTATTTTCTTTACTTTTACATGTTTGGATTAAGAACCTTTATATTTTTGTACATTGCTAAAGCCTTAATAATACTTTTTTAAATTTAATTAAACACAGATCTATGTATATTTTGTATGACTGTTAAAATGTTTTTTACAGCTGTAAATTTTCTTTGTCCACTACTTGGATCAAAGGAAAAACAGCTCAAATCTGACTGAACAGGAAGGATGTTCAGTCTGTATCCTATCAGCAGAACCAGTGGACCAGTGTCAGATGGCTCATAGTGACAACCATTATCAGGACTGAGCTTAAATCAACTTGAGAAGTGATTTTTCACAGACACAGTCCTTCTGTGTCCAACTATCAGCTCCTGCCAGGACGTTACACACCCTCAGCTTTGACTTCTTTTTGTCTGCGGCTCAGACAACAAACTCATCCAACTGAGGTGTTTCACAGAACCCAGAATCAGCCTTATAATAGTGGGCTTTTAATAATCAAGAGAAGAAAGGGAAACTTCCACATTCTCAGTCTCACTTTCTCCTTTTTTTTTGCTCTACCTTCTTGCCTTTCGGGATCTTGAGCTCTGGGGTTTGTCACAGCAAGTCTGATTAGTCTCTGCAGAGAAAAAAAGTGCAGTGCTGACACTTCAACTTTCTCTGCCTCAAACAACAAAATCTATAATCATACTTAAAACAAGATAGATCTTACAATATTAAACAACAAATGCAGTGTAAACTGACCCCACAGCTATCATAAATAACTTATATATAGAGTATGCATATTCATAGTCAAAACTGCCTCACTACAGGTGTGTTATGTTTAAGAAGTTTGACATTAGTCTGTTCAGTACTTATGCTTTTGTGCTGCGTTATTCAGACCACTTTTTGTCTGGGAATGTTCCACTTATTCAAAACACTACATGTGATTTATGAGGTAGTGTGGTAGGATTTAAGGTCATGTGATCAAGCACAGATGTTGCAACTTTTTTTTAAGTAGTAGAGAAACATGCACCCAACATAACTTGCAAGTGGACATTATATGCAAACTGAATTGGCATTTAATATTCTATACTGTGAATAGAAACCTTGTTTACAAGTAAAAAACTTTTAAAAACTCCAAAATCAACATAGATTTACACGAGAAGAAAAGTGGCTTTGATTATTAGTCTTAGCCTATTAATAAACATTTAATTTGATCCCCATCATGTCATTCCAAACCTATAAGGAATGTGTTCATTTGTTTACTAATGAAAATATTTGTAATAAAATCTGAAAGATTTCTGTCCTTTTTTTAATAATTGTATTTTATTGGATTTTTCAAGAACAACCACAAAGACACACATACATATATACACACATACACAAACACACACAACACTAGGCACTGTCTCGGACAAATCCCATACAATGAGTCAATGAACAAATAACAATGACATCACAGTTTAGCAAGTGACAACAGAAAATAGAATAAAGAAGTAAAATTAAATAATTAAATATGTATAATAAGTAAATTAAGTCTCTGAAGTATCATCAGAGTTTGAGTGGCTGCTCATCTAGATAGTTTAGAAATAAACCCCAAACACTGAAAAATTTTTCGATAGAATGAGTCCTCAAAAATCTCAGTCTTTCAATCTGTATTACCGAAGTCATCTCATCACCCAAAGCTTTAAAATGCTTTAAAATATTTATAAAGTAAAAAAAAATAAATCCATATAATTTGAGCAGGTAATCCAAGTCCTCTGAAATACAATCAGCTTATATGATGAACAGATTTAATTTGGTATTTTATTCAAATATAAACAATGATCAGAAGATATCTTTGAAATGGACACACAAGAACCAATAAGGGTTAATCTTGCATGTCAAATGGAGTGTTCGAGCTTCAATAAGATACATTGGCATTTATTCTGTTGTGTGAAGCAGACATGGTTGAAAACTTGTTTGCTGATCAAAGATTATTTGTAAATAAAGCACTATTTAAATCCTGGCTCAGAATTCTCTAGCACTTTACATTCAGAGAGACTTTGATACAATTTTTCTGCTAGAATTGCTGGTTTCAAAGACACCTGGAAACCCTTTTTTAATTATCTGTCAAATGCCAAGGATAACAGTTTAAAGGTATGACCCTGTCATTGTTTGCAAGATCACCATATAGCCTGTGCCCACTGGCCTAGAAATATGTGTAAAACATACATTTGTATGCTGTTTCTTTTCTGTCTTTATAGTTGTTGTTGCTTTTTGTATTGCTCTGTGTGTGTTTTACGGTCAAATTAAAAATATTATATATAAATATACTGTAAATATATATATATATATATATATATATATATATATATATATATATATATATATATATATATATATATATATATATATATATATATATATAGTGAATAAAAGCCTAAAATATATTTGTTCATATGTGTCATGTTATGAACGACATTAGAGTGAACAATCGGTAAATCACGATTATTTTTACTTTTAAAATGAAGCAAATTATAAACGCCTTGTTTTCTCAACATATATATATAAAAATAAGAGAGTTTAAGCTTAAATCTTGACACAGTTACTTCCAAAAAACATCTTCCATTGTTTACAAAGAACAACCACATAAATCCATAATAGAAAACAAGACTTCTCATTTAAGCAAAACCAAAAATCCAATGTATCATGCCATTTTACTTCTTGTGTGTGTTTTCATTTTAAAAAGTTAAACATACGTATGAACCATATTGAATAATGAGCACTACAAACACTTTGCAGTGTATCTTGTAAACTGTATAACATGCTGTTTTTAGCACTCATTAATATAGTGTAAGTTGATTATGGAAAATGGAATACAGCTCTACTTTATTTTCTCTTCGTGCATACACACATTCGTTGACCTGTTGCTCCTTTCAGCAATGACTCACAGAGAGGTATTTACAGGCTACAGGACATTTGAAACATATGTGCTCCCTTTATTTTAAAACTTACAAAACAACGGCCAATCTTAACATTGTGCCTCAGAAATGGCCTCTTATTTATGAAAGCAATCCTCTACTGAAAGCTGAAATACCCAAATTTCCCAAACTCTGAGAAAATGTTTCAGAAATGTAATTATTTTATCATTCCAATGAGTAATGTATCAAAAGAAAAGCACAAAAGGATATCATACTAAATGTGGACTTAATATTCAGCTCAGCAAAACTGTACTCCTGGACTACACCAGCATACAAGGGTTTTGACCACTCTGCCCTCAGTGGTTATACTGGTTCCAGACCACTAAACCAAACTCCAAAGCAACAGCCAGAGCACAATTAGACTTTCACAGATCAAAACCATCATTAAAGCCAACAGAAAACGGTGTGCTTCAATAGAACCTACCCCAAAAGCCACAAAAAGTTGTTTGTATGTTTAATAAGCAATTATATGCTGAAAGCCAGCTGATTATTTTGGCACTTGAGAAACTTTTTAAACTTGTTAGCACATGGCCATGACTGCAATGGCCTTAATTTAGGTCAACTCCACTCGCTCACATTCAACATACAGAAACTCTTTTGCTCATCCTCTCACTTCCGTTTTCAAATAAACTCCCCATCTGTCATAAGCAACTGCCCCAGTATCTTTTCTTCATAGAGTTAAAGACAAATTAAGATGGACAACAGGCAGTGGACAACAAGACCCCCATTTAATGACTTTCTCTTTCTAACTTTGCACAGTTGGAGTCAAATAGAGACCTTTGGCTTCTAATGTATACTTATTGCATGGCCTGAGGATGCTGTCTTTGAAGGGCGGAAGAAAGGGGCAAATTTTCCTGTCATGGGTCAAACTGTGTGTACTTTGTTTAAAATTAATGAGTGTTGTAAGTCATACAAATATGAACTTTTTTTTTTTTACCACTAACCCTAAAAGCCTGATTCTAAACTTTAAATGATAAATTGTGAACCTCAATCCCAATTTTTAATCCACACCCAACATGTAAACCCCAAACTTTATAGTCTGCACCAGAAGAGATTTTTATTCAGGATGTTCATGTATGTCCAACTGAAACAGAATATTGAGCAGGCGGCGGGGTTTTCCTTTTGCATTTCATTCGCTTGTAGAGGGCCGTGGTTAAGAATACTGTGGCAGAAGCTGTCAAACTGACACAAACAAAGAACCACTTCTCCAAATGCACAAGCAAATGGTCCAATTTTGATTGAAGATTAAGAAAAGCAGAAAGATTTTTCAATTAATTAACTTGCACAGATAAATTGTTCACCTCAAGACTAACAATGTGAAATAAACATAGCAAATTCCAACCATTAAACCTAAAACATTAAACCTTAATCCTGAACACTTAAATCCCAATCCTAACCTCATGTAAACTCCAAACCCTGTAAGTTTAAACATCAATACTAACCTGACTCTCAAACCACAAACTCCCTTACCCAAACCCCAATCAAAACCCCTATACTCCCACACCCAAGCCCCAGTCCCAAACCATAAACCCCAGTCCCTATACTCCCAAAACCAAAGCCCAATCAAATCCCTAAACCTCACATCCTAAACTCTCACACCCAAACCTCAGTCCTAAACTCTAAAGCCCAGGCCTTATACTCCCACAACTGAACCCCAATCTCAAGCCAAAAACCCAATTCCAACTCTTAATATCAAACTCAAACCTCAACCACCCAAACCCTAAACCTCGCACCCTAAACTACCAAACCCCAATCCCTAGCAAGAAAACAAACAAAAAAAATCTCCACTATTAAAGTATCAAACTCGAAACTCAAAACACCCAAACCCCAATCCCAACCCCTAAACCCCACACCATAAACTTCCATACCCAAACCTCAGTCCCAATCCCTAAACCTCACACCCCAAACTCCCACACCCAAATCTCAATACCAACCTATGTACCCCACACCTTAAACTCCCACACCCAAACCTCAGTCATCAAAAACCCTAAACTCAAGACACTAAACACCCACAACCAATAATCAGTCCCAACTTGTAAATCCTAAACACCCACAATTAAACACTAGTCCCGACTTGTAAAACCGAAATGCCCACAAATAAACCCAAGTCCCAACCCTTAAACCCTAAACTCCCATACCAAAACCCCAACCACTACATCTCACACCCTGAACTCCCACACCCAAACCCCAGTCCAAAACCCCAAACCCCACACCCTAAACTCCCACACTCAAGACCCTAAACACTCACAACCAATCCTAATCTCAATACCAACCTATGAACCCCACACCTTAAACTCCCACACCCAAACCCCAGTCAAAAACCCTAAACTCAAGACATAAACAGCCACAACCAATCCTCAGTCCCAACCTGTAAAACCTAAACACCCACAACCAAACCCCAGTCCCCACCCTTATACCCTAAGTCCCACACTAAACACCAATTCCAACCTCTAAACCCCCACACCCAAACTACTACCACAACCTCTGAGCCTTGTTCCTGACACCCAAAATAGCATTAAAATATATATAAATGTCAGTATTGCTTTATCAAAAAGCAGCAAGATTATCCTACATTTAAAAAGTTGATTGTTAAATGCATTGAATCCCTCAGCTCTTCCTCTCTTCTCTCCAATGAATGTTTTGAGTTAGCTGGGAATTTTGTGGTGGGATTACCAGGAAGTGCCTTGTCAGACTTGCCTATGATTGGAAGGAAGCTATATCATTAAAGGATTAATGAGACACCAGTCCCACACTCTTACTCTCTCCATCTCTCCATTTTCTCCTTCAGAGCACTTTCATCCTTCAGCCGATATGGCTGAAGGCACTTTGGCTTCCATGCCATGGATAAAGAGTTTAGGATGCGACTTTGAGCGAGTGGAGGCAAGCAGATGCAGAGCGAGGCCAGAGGACAAAACGTCTCCCCAGACAGATCTATCCGAGGAGAGCACTGTTAGAAACCCTCTAGTGTTTCCAGGCCTCACATGAACTCTTTCTAAATGCCAAGTGGTGCACAAAAAGAAGAAAAGCAGGGATGGAAAAGTCGGAGGAGAGAAAATAAGGGCACTCGAAAAAGTTAATGGCTTTTTCACAAAAGAAGGGGTTTTAAAGAGCAGGGAAAATTGTCACAGTTTGGAAAAAAGTCACAGAATGTCCTATCTTCTAAAACTGAACAATTAATAAATCACACAGGCAATCAATTTGCATGAACATGCACCTCCCTGGCTTGAAATACAGTTGACGGTTTTCTCATCAGAATGCAAGCATGAGTAATCAAAGCACCCATATCCCACCAGCAATTAACAAGGCACAAAAAGGCAGAAACTCATATATCCTTTCATTTGCAGTTAAATTAGGATGAGACAGAATGAGGAAAATTCTGAGAAAACCTCATATAAAGCATCAAGCAAACAGCCAAACCATTGCAAATTCCTCAATTCTGCACCAAGCTTTAATGAACTGCAGAAACCACCAAACCGCAGATTCCCGAGGGTTGATACCCACATTTCATCAGTGCAAGCCATCTACTTCTCTCTGAGATGGTCAGTCTGTTCTCTCAATCAAAATCTCTACTTTTCATCACTCAGAAAAAGCTCTTGATTAGCTGGTCTTACCTGCACGTTCAGGAGCACGTAGAGCGGCAGACGAAGATCCGCAAGTCCAGAGAGGGCTGGAGCCGATGTGCAGCGGGGCAGGCCGAGGGCTGATCGCTGTGTGGACGCCTGCAGCCAAGATCAGGCAGGTGTGCTCTGTCACGGGGGGAGGGGATGGAGAGAAGGACAGAGAGGGAGAGAGAGAGGACGAGTGAACGAAGGGAGGGAGGGAAGAAAAGGAGAGAGGGAGGGGTTGATTTCTTCGTCCTTTTCAAATGAGACAATTGGAGAAGAACTTCCCCCGGTCTGGAGCGGTCCAAAAGCAGTTGGAACAAGAAAAATGAGGGGGAAAAAAGTAGGGAGACGAGAGGCTGGGACTATACAGGCATTGGCCGGCTCCCATACTGTGTCATCTGGTAAAGATAGGGAACTCTGGATACAACAAAAGCGTCTCCCTCCCGTTCGCTTACTCTTTCGGTGGACTTCATGCTGCTTTTTTTTTTGCATGGTGGAAACATTCCCCTCCTTTCCACCCACCATACTTTTGTTTCCTTTGAAACAAGAAACTTTTTGGTGACCCGTAACCTCAACCGCACACACACGTACAGCACTTCCAAATCCGTATTAGGCTTGTTTATTTGTACTGACTAACAGGCATGGAAGAGCATTGAATGTGCAAATGGAGGTCCCCAGAATGGGGAGGGAGGATCTGGCTTGAGTTCAGCTAGTAACTGAAATCAAGACCCAGTTTTTCTTTTTCCTTCTCTATCTTTCGCTTCTTCAACATTTGATTGACTTTCTCTCTCTTTCTCTCTAAATTGAAAGACTGGTACGATTCAATCATCCTAAATCAGATCGAGCTTTTGGGATTTTCTGGCACACTTTCAGGAAACAGGAAAGATAAGCTGTACATTTGGACAGGGGTGATTGGGATTAGGATGTGTCTTAAGCCTTGTTCATACTGACAGTGATTTTATCGCACCGCTGGATGCCCTGCATTACTGGCCATCTGAAAAGCTTTCAAAAGCCTTTGAAAAATTTAATCGCAAAGATAGAATTCAAGAAAAAATAACATATCGTTGAACCATGACAATAAAGGATTTTTAAAGCTGAATAAGCAAATGTTGGAGGGGAATTTGTCAAGTGCATCAGTTTATCACTCTCAGTATCGTGTTTAATTATTACCTCATTAATATGGACAATTATCAATGAAAAACTCACTCAAATGTCAACAATTTAGGCAAGATCTGAAGTTTAAAAATGCAATTTTAAAAGTGTAATAGTGCAAATGTTTCCATGTACATTATTAATGTGTAGGTTTGACATTTTTTTTCTGTAAGTAAAATTATGAATCTTTAGTAAAAATGTGTAATATATAAAATGTGTTTTAATAGAATAAGTGTGTTGTTATTATTTTTACATAATGTAGAATGACAATGGAATATAATTTTACCGATATTTATATATTTTAAGTAATTAGAAACAAATGTCTCTGCCTTAACCTTATATTATAATCTCATATATTAAAATTAATATATGCTTATATTTTAGATGTGTTGTTATATTATTAATGCACATATCACCTTTTATGCAAATAAACAGAACCCAATTTTACTTGAATACATTCAATAACATTGTGTATGTTATATATACAATCAAATCATTCCCAGTAACAAACTTAAAGTTTCCTGACCCCTAAATCTCACACCCTAAACTCCCACACACAAACCCCAATCCCAACCCCTAACCCCACACCCAAACCCCAGTCCAAAACCCTAAGGGTTTATTGTTTAAGGGTTGGGACTGGGGTTTGGTTGTGGGTGTTCAGGGTTTACAGGTTGGGACTAGTGGTGGGTTCCAAACAGTTCCTTTATGTTGCCACAACACAAATCGATTAAGTCAACTAAATATTTTTTACAAATGTAAGTGAACTGAACATAAAACAATTAAGGTGTCCTCAAAAAAAAAAAATAATTGAGTGTGAACTCATTTTAAATATGTAGTTTGAACAAGCAGCAAAAGACATTTTGATGGATGTTGCCTACGCGTTTGAGCGAGATTCTTTTGCAGTTTATCAACACTGAAAATGTATAAAAGCACTTAGATTTCCTCTCCGTGACCCTTGATCTGAGTATCATCTGTAAGGACAGGTGGAAAGCTGGCGAGTGAGATCAGCAGAGGATGCAGATGATGACCTGTTCAACATCTGCCCCGGACTGAGCTCAGAGTCAAAAGATCTGGCCAGTAAACCTCAGGCCACGGCCAAATGTCCACATAAAACTCAGACACTCTTGTGTGACCCACACCCTCCTTCACCCGCTTCACATTCTGTCCTTCTTTTCCTCTCGCTCATCACATTAATCTGTATCCAGCACAGTCTGGCTTTTTTTTTCTTTCACCTTGAGCAGGTTTGTTCACAGTTTTCCAGGAATGAAGACACATCACACAGGATGATAATAATGCATTTTCTTAATTTAAGTGCCTTCAAGCTAGTGACACATGCATTTGTGCCACAAATTTGACTGGATGCACTTTGGCGTGTTCGAGGTCGACTTTAAATGATATGGGAAATGTATTATCTTCCATTCAAAATGGTTAGATGCATTTTATCATTGCTGGTCTTGTCATTTTTCTGTTTTCTTTTTTATATAAAATCAAGTTTTGGGGGCCTTCAACCGACTGATGGGAAGTTAACGCACAAATATTGATTGGATGCCCTTTGAGTGGTTGTTTTGGTCGACTTTAAAACATATAGGTAATTTAATCTCTTTCATTTCATTATCGCTGGTCTTGTAATTTATTTGTTTCTTTTACCAATAAGATTTTTGTTATATACAGTTAAAGTCAAAATTATTAAAATATTTCCCAAATGATGTTTAACATAGCAATGAATTTTTCATAGTATTTCCTTTAATATTTTCCTCAGGTGAAATTCTTATCTGTCTAATTTTGGCTAGAATAAAGCAGTTTTTACTTAAAAAAAAAAAAAAAAACATTTTAAGATAAATATTATTAACCCTCTTAAGCAATATTTTGTTCGATTGTCTGCAGAACAAATCACCATTATACAATGATTTGCCTAATTACTCTAATTTGCCTAATTTACCTTATTAAGCCTTTAAACGCCACTTTAAGCTTCATACTAGTATCCTGCAAAAATATCTAGTAAAATATTATGTACTGCCATCATGGCTAAGATAAAACAAATTAGATATTAGTAATTATTTACTAAAACGATTATCTATTAAAACAATGTGTTAGAAGAATCTTCTTCTGTTAAAGTAAGCAAGTAATGTGTATTTATATAGCGCATATATCATGTATGGTTATACACCCAAATCACTTCTCAAACATGAGAAGGGGTCTCTCCACACCACCACCAGTGTGCACCATCCACTTGGATGATGTGACGGCAGCCACAGGAAAAGCCAACGGCGCCAGTGCACACCACACACCAGCTATAGGTGAAGTGGAGAGACAGTAATATAGCCAATACGGTAGATGGGGATGATTGGGAAGCAATGATCAGTAGGGCTGATGCATGGAGGAAGTTTGACCAGGACATCAGGGGTACTCCCCTACTCTTTATGAAAAGTGCCATGGGATTTTTAATGACCACAGAGAGTCAGGACCTCAGTTTAACGTCTCATCCGAAAGATGGTGCCCACTGACAGTATTTAGCTTACCCAATTCACCAATAGCACATGTCTTGGAGCACCCGGAGGAAACCCACGCAAACTCAAACTCCACACAGAAATGCCAACTGACCCAGCTGATGCTTGAACCAGTGACCTTCTTGCTGCATGGCGATTGTGCTACCCACTGTGCCACCGCAATTCCCACAGATAAATTATATTAATTTATATTAAAATGTGGCGATGCGGTGGCGCAGTAGGTAGTGCTGTCACCTCACAGCAAGAAGGCCGCTGGTTTAAGCCTCGGCTGGGTCGGTTGGCAATTCTGTCTGGAGTTTGCATGTTCTCCCCACGTTCGCGTGGGTTTCCTCCAGGTGCTCGGGTTTCCCCCCACAGTCCAAAGACATGCGGTAGAGGTAAATTGGGTACGCTAAATTGTCTGTAGTGTATGAGTGTGAATGAGCGTGTTTGGATGTTTCCCAGAGATGGGTTGCAGATGGAATGGCATTCTCTGCGTAAAACATGTGCTGGATGAGTTAGCTGTTCATTGCACTGTGGTGACCCCGGATTAACAAAGGCACTAAGCTGAAAAGAAAATCAATGAATGAATAAATGAATGCTTTATAAACAAATATTTTGAAAATTACTAAGAAATGTATGATAATAGAAGCAGAACTGCTCTTTCATATCTGATAATTGAGATTCACAAAGCTAAACGCATGATATAATTGTGAATAATATTAGTAACACCAATAATGTGTAGTAATTTATTAGTTAAATATATTATTTTTCATGAACAAACAGTAATTATTAATGTTAGTCAATGGAAATTTAAACGATTGATAATACACAAATCCAAGATCAAACTAAATGTGCTTCAGGGGTAATTAATGTGTCGGTACTCTTTAGATATAGATCATAAGTCCAAGGCATTCAAAAATAAGTGAACAAAACTATTAAAAAGCCTTTATTAACCTTTTTAAAAACAACACTACTGTGCCTAGGTTGTTCACTTACTTTTTTTTAAGTGCCTTGGACTTATGATTTAATTAATAATAATTGTTTGGTTATCTTTCTGTTAATATATTTACATGTTTTAATTATTATTTTTCATGTTTTAAATTAAAATTGACCTTTGTTAACATTAAATAAGGCACTCCCAACTAACAAAAATTATGTACAATTCAATATTTTCTAATATTTACATGGTTACGAATGATTAATGAGTATTTTTTTTACTATATCATAAATGTCGCTCATTGTTGGTTAAAATTGTCATCATGTGAACGTGTCAGACTAACATGAACAAATGAGATTTTTTGTAAACTATAACCACACTTTTAAATAATATATTTACACCTTTTTTATTGTGCCATTTAGCATGTCACACTGCAGGATGTGATCTTCCCAAATGGTATTTAATGTCAGCGAGCCATAAATTAGACATGTGAAAACCACACATTCAAATTTCCTGTAGACATCCTGACCTGACAGACTTTGAATCATTGTTTCAGAGATCTCACGCCATTCAGCGGTTTAGTTACACAATGCAAAAGGGGAATCGGACCAATGACTCAACTTCTGTGAACAATCTGGATTCAATCTCAGAACTGCTTCAAGTCAAAAGTGGCAAGACTGAAGCAGCTCTGTCTGCCTTATGCTTGGCATGCATACATACATACGGAGATTTCAGAGACTGCTCGAATCATCAAGTCCTGCAGGCCAAACCAACGCCAAAGCTCTTCTGCCTCTGCAACCGCTGAACAGCTGGAGAAAAACAAAAAGACAAAAGATGACGTCAAGCTACAAGCTACACTTTGTGAGGTTAAAGATATTTACAAGAGGGTTGAACTGCAATGAAAATGGCGCAAAAGATTATTTACAAGTATCTTGTGCGGCTTGTGTGTGTGGTCGTATCTGCTCAGATCCAGCCGTTTCCCATCAGTGTTAGTCACTGACACACCAAACACACTCCAATCATTTAATAAACCACTATAGCAAAATAAACCAGTTAAAAGCACTCAGTGGAAAGGCGAGGTTTTATACTTCAGCCGCACTTGTGACACAGGATTTTTGTATGTTATTTTAATTCCTTATTGTAATCTATCTATCTATCTATCTATCTATCTATCTATCTATCTATCTATCTATCTATCTATCTATCTATCTATCTATCTATCTATCTGTCTATCTGTCTATCTGTCTTTCTGTCTGTCTGTCTGTCTGTCTGTCTGTCTGTCTGTCTATCTATCTATCTATCAATCTGTCTGTCTACAGTATCTATCTATCCATCCATCCATCTCAATTTCTTTCTATCATCCATCCATCCATCCATCCATCCATCCATCCATCCATCCATCCATCCATCCATCCATCCATCCATCCATCCATCCATCCATCCATCTATCTATCTATCTATCTATCTATCTATCTATCTATCTATCTATCTATCTATCTGTCTGTCTGTCTGTCTGTCTGTCTGTCTGTCTGTCTGTCTGTCTATCTATTAATCATCTATCTATCTGTCTGTCTGTCTACAGTATCTATCTATCCATCCATCCCATCTCAATTTCTTTCTATCATCCATCCATCCATCCATCCATCCATCCATCCATCCATCCATCCATCCATCCATCCATCCATACTTCTATCTATCTATCTATCTATCTATCTATCTATCTATCTATCTATCTATCTATCTATCTATCTATCTATCTATCTATCTATCTATCTATCTATCTATCTATCTATCTATCTGTCTGTCTGTCTGTCTGTCTGTCTATTTATCTATCTATCAATCATCTATCTGTCTACAGTATCTATCCATCCATCCATCCATCCATCCATCCATCCATCCATCCATCTTAATTTCTTTCTATCATCCATCCATCCATCCTTCCATCCATCCATCCATCCATCCATCCATCCATCCATCCATCCATCCATCCATCCATCCATCCATCCATCCATCCATCCATCCATCCATCCATCTATCTATCTATCTATCTATCTATCTATCTATCTATCTATCTATCTATCTATCTATCTATCTATCTATCTATCTATCTATCTATCTATTTACTTTATGCCCCATATAGTCGACTAATCAACAGTTGACCAGAACTGGCTTGGTCAAGCAAGTTTTTCTTAGTCAGTCAGTTGCAGGAAATAAATACACAACAAGTGGCACAGTAAGTGCGTATGTCCACCAAAGTGTATATGTATGTAGCCGAATGCTGACCATGCATTTACGTTCTGCGTGTTTTAAAAGTCGGCAGTTGGAAAAACTATGGACCCTTTTCACAAGACTGTTATGATGCATGCAACAGTCATCTGCATCTTAAATCCTTGAAAGATTTTATTATTTAGATTTTTTTTTAAACATATGAAATTACTGTTTGAGGCGTAAATGCAACGTCTATGGGGCAGGACAGAAAATTTTATGTATCTCTCTCTTCTGGTTACCATTATCAGTCTTACAGAATTTTTTTCATAAAATTTTTCTTAAAGTCTTGATAACTCTTGTGTTTTTTCTTTTTTATTATTTCAGCAAATATGATTGTATAAAATATCTTTATTGTATTCTCCCATTCACTGCGCTCTAAGTTATTATTGCCAACTATGACAACTATGAAACCCAGAAATGTGAAAAGGGTCCATTGCAGCTTAGCAGCGCAAAAACACGCACCATCTTTAAGCGGATCTAAAAAATCCACTTGTTAATAAATGGAAAATGTGAAACCATCCATCCCTTCCCATTATCTATCCATCCCCTTCCACATCTACTCCATCGGAGTCCATTTCCTTTAAGGCTGGTTTAATTGTGAATAAGAGACGAAGCTCACTTTTTCCCAACAACATACAGGCAAACTTGTGTTGTATTCTTATATTGTGAAAAAGAAATGAGAACGAAAGGAAATGACAATAGAGACAGTCAGTTATAACTGGCCATATTTTTGTAATGTTTTGGTGTGTGTCATTAGCCTGTATTTTATTTAGCAGTTTTATTTAATGTCTAGGCTTTTTTTGGCATCTTATTAAAACTAAAACGTATTTTTCATTAGATTTGAAGGCTCATGCTTAGCCCTAGTGGCAGTTACATAAATCTTTAGTCATGGACAGCCCTAGTAATAATTATTATGATTAAAATAAAAATAAAAATGTAAATATATATTATTTGAATAAATCAAATGATACGTAATTCAAGTAAAACAATGAGAAATATACAAATAAATATAATCCTATTTTATGATATCATCTGTGTGTGCGTGTGTGTGTTTTGTATTACTGTTAAGTTAAGTTTTCCCAAACGGAGCTCTTTTTTTGGCCTTAAAAACGCCAAGGAATAAAGACGCTACACATTTTGATACACAGGAAGACTTTCCTAGCAAACGTTTTTGCTGATTTTGATTTAGCTGATTTTGATATGAACATGAATTTGCATTATTTTGGGCGGGAGGGGAGAACTAAAAGTTGTGTCGCCCTCTTATAAGCATAACAATTACTTGGCAAATTGGTGGTTACTCATATAAAGGTCACACAAAATGTTGCAAATGCATAAAATTAGCCACCAATTTGGCCAAAATTTTGTAAAATAGCTGTAACTGTGAATTCCCACACTGTAAATTATTATCTCTGAATTGCCTTCATTGTTTTTAGTTAAATCAACTGAACTTTTCTAGTCATCTCAACTTCAATCTCATCCCAAATCTTCAAACTGATTAAAAACATTAAGTTAAACATTGTATACCATTCAAAACATTAATTAAAACTTGATTAAAAAAATAACATAAAAACTGTTTTTGTTTTTGTCAAATTATTTTTTTACATTGTACAAGGTTGTGTTTTTGAGTAGGCCTGATTTTAACGAAGGCTGCCGTTAAAATCAGCTCTGATCTAATCCGTGTATCACCAACCACAATGACTGAAGAAAAACCCACACACACATCTGAAATGAAGACCTTAAGAGAAAACACAGCTGTAAGAGTGTGGGCGGTGAGGAATGTCCTCTCACCTCCTGTCTACACACTTTCTTTAACATTTGTGTTGATATTATTAGTTGGATCATCACCGATTTTATATCTACACCTATACGTACAGCAAAAACACTTGACAAGCATACCTAGTTGTGCATATATAAGCAAAGCTTTTACAACCATACTAAGACTGGGTGTTCAGGATGTGTGTAATCTGCTTGGCATCTGTGTGAGTGTATATTTGTTATTCTGAAACTCAAGAGATGTGAAAGATGACAGACCGCCTTGCTATTTAAGCCAATTTAGCCAACTGCCAAACCATATCCTCAGTTATTAGACTACAATTATATGCAATTAATTTCTTAATGTCTGGCATGTTGGTGGTCGAGTTAGAGTTGGACTGATTTTTCATCTGGTTGGCTGATCCAGCATCAGAACAGTTTAGTCTGGTTTTGATTTATAGCTTCCATCACACACCTTTTACTGCTGGCAACTCAGTCTCAAGACCACCAGAGCCCAACACAGCCATAAAATGAGCCTCAAACCCGCCAAAAACCAAAGGAACCCTCAAAAATAAAGGTTCTTTATTAGCATCAAAGATTCCATGAAAAACCTTAGCATTCATAGAACTTTATATTTTGCACAAATGGTTCTTCGTAAAGGCTCTAATGGTTCTTTTAAGGACTGATAGGATTTTAGATGTTTAAATGGATTTAATAACGTACCATTACACTTGTCAGGAGTGATCAAAATAATTCTCATTCACAATGCTTCTGGCCTCATTTGGCCAAGCTAAGCTAATGAAATGCTAAATTGCTTGACAGAAGCCCCACGAGATAAAGAGCGAACAATCACTCTAAATGGAGGGTGTATATGAATATTAACACAATACACAGTGATAAACCTCCATCCTCCTGTTCCAGAACATTCTATGAATAGACATTTGGTTTTACATGGTTGTTTAAAGACCTTTTATCATAAAGTATTTATTTTAATTTTATTCCAAAGTGTTTATTTTTTTATTTTATGTAATTATGGTTTTATTCCATTAAATTATTTTATTTTATATGATTTTCCTTCTCATCTGGATTAACTAAAGTGATCTGTAAAGTAATTTAACCTAATTTATTTGTGGTCAGTTATACAAGTTGGATTCTAGGATTAAAAGTGGCCATGAAGGCATGATTGCAAAAGCATATTATTATTATTATTATTATTATTATTATTATTATTATTATTATTATTATTAATAATAATAATAATAATAATAATAATAATAATAATAATAATAATAATAATAATAATAATAATAATAAAATAATACTAATAATACTAATAATAATAATAATAATAATAGTATAATAATAGTATAATAATAATAATAATAATGCTTTTTAATTAAACTTTGTTATTTATACTGTACAGACTGATTATTTTATCCCCCAAACCCTTAACACAGAAAACATTCTGCAGTTTTACATTTTTAAAATACCATCCTCATGCATGGAATCAAAAAAGGCCCCATTAGGTTAAAATGTACTGCTTCTGCTATACTTGAGGGGACATTTGGTCCCTACAACATGATATATTAGGTATTAGTTAACAACAGCATCAGGTATACACACAAATACATAATAATATATATCATTTACAATGTTGTTGATGCCAGGCAGCCAGTGTTTTATGTATATAATGTATGTTGTGTGCATAGTGAATAATATTAACCAGTATTGCAGAGTGATGCAAAAGATGCCCAAAGTAGGACCCACGGAAGAAAATGCTGGAGGAAATTTTCCAGCATTGCATCTAAATATTTTAAGTGTACAAGAAATATCTAAAGACCCAAACTAATAGGTTCCAACATGTTATCTGAAGAACTCATAAGTGTGAGTTTGCATTTGTGAGAAAAAGTTTCTATGGAAAAATCCAGACAGACTGTAAAATATGTGATCTCTTTACCAGTCCTGTCAAGCTGAAAGCATAGTTTGGAATGTCTGCAGTAGTGTGTATGTGTGTGCGAAAAAAAAGCACATTATTAAAGTGATAAAATAAAGTAATAAAATCAAACAGTAGAATTAAAATAAAAAGAATATTTCTTGTCTTTTTTCCCAGAACAAATATCTAAAAATTCCAAAAACAAGACCAATTCAATTGAAAAGATATTAAGACTTGTTTTCACAGATTAGTTCTTGAATTATCATTGTTCTCACATTTTTTGGAAAATTATTTTGCTTTTTTTTTAACATAAATCTAGCTAATGTTGTTGAGGTTAATGATTAAAGCAGGCTAAAAAGCACTTAAGGAGATATATTATCTGAAAACAAGATAATATCTTACATAATGTTGCTTATCATGAAAATACATCTTGTTTTAAGGATGAAAACAAGATTAAAATCCATTTTTCACTAGCATTTTTAAATGAATTGCATAAAATGCAAGTAAACATTGTATAAAGAAGCTTTGAGATAGAAAGACCCAAACTTTCTTGTGAAACAAACTACAATTATCTTTATATTATTAACGTTGAACGATGATTTTATACCATGGTGACATTTTTTGGACTTATTTAACTGATTAGCACCATCTAATCGTTTCACATTTTGAATCCGCAAGTTACAGTAAAAACATCCTTTTCTCCTCCACAGCTGAACGATGGAAGTTTTAAAAAACCCCAGAGAGCCAAACGTCTGCAGCGCATCACTGAAAAATGTCAACGATAACAACATAAACAGATGCTTCCACCACGAATGCGCACAAATGACACAAAAACACACCCCCACCCCAAACAACATCCAATATACACGCACTCTATTCTACAATACCCTACACACACACCCTGACAAGAAAATGTATTAGGCAATACAAGAGGAATGTACAAATTCAGAGGAGATTTGGAGTCTGGCTGGTCAGGAAAGGGCCAGTGGAAGGGGGAAAAGATTGAGCCCTCACCAAAAAAAGTGAAAGAAAATGTGTGCGGAAAAAGCGAAGAAAACATGATGCTCCTTCTGGCTTGAAGCGAAGTTAATCAATTCGCTAGAAAGCACAAGTAAATATTTCCTTTATGTAACTATGTTTCTCCAAATACTGTCTTTAAAAATCATGTTATTGCTTTTTTGTCTTTGTGTCTGCCGCGAATGAACCTTCCCATCGGCTTATTGTTGCCAGACCTCTGCGATCCTGTTGATTTTATCGAGGCCTTGGCTCAGCTCTCCTGTCTTAAGTTTGAATAAACGGTCAAAACCCCCCAGACATCTTGAATCACTCGTCTTTTCAGTTTTTTTTCTTATCCTTCTCTGGTCTGCCTTATCACGCCGCTTTGAAGCACAAAGAATCTAACCTTAGCAGCTTCGCCAAGCAAACAAGCAATATCTGACTTGTACAGAGAAAAACAGCTCCAGCAAGATTATGGGAGTATTTCTTCACCCTCCACCATGTCGGATGCCATAGTTATCCAGCCGAAAGACTGACGGAAAGTTTGGCTGAATAGAAGGTCAGCCATCTTTCTTCAACTCTCGTCTGAATGGAGCAATGTGGAGCTTTCAGCCCTTCTCTGTGACCGTCGCCCAGACTGCCTGGTAACACTGACTATCAGACGAAACACTTCCTTTGTATATGTCCGGCCTCGGCGCCTGGCCATCGCTGCGCCTGTTTTTATCTCCTTGTTTGCGTTTGAGAGAATATAAAGAGACGGCTACTTGTTTTTCACCATTATGGATGCCAGCTTCCGTATAAAACTATAAAGACACTCCGATATTTGAATACTGTTTTCTTTGAAAATCTTGCAAGTCGATACGTAGATTGGGTCTTTTTAGACATGTTTCAAATATTAAATGTTTTTGAGGACGAAGCGATTCTGAAAGGAAAGGTTAATCAAAGATGGCAAATAAGGTGAAATAGCTTTTGATTACAACTTTAAGATATAAGCTATAAATATTTATTGTGACTCAAACACTCAAAATGACAAGTCAAGTTTCCCAGGATGCCATGGAGCTACTCTGTGTGCTATGCATTTTATCCATATTAGTGTAGATGTTACCATGCAGTTAGCTCAGCAACATGCTAATGAACATTTGCAGTTTGTGCATAGTGTAGCTAACTGTTAGCAAAAGTGAAGTGAACGTTTAGCAAATTGCTAAGTCAAACTCTTGATATCAATTGTGAGTCTCATTATTATGACATGAAAAGCTTCTATGTGGGTTTTCATGTATAAAGTAGCAGACTGTTCTCAAACGGGTAGCAAGCATTCAGCAAAATCTCTGAGCTAAATGTTTCATAATGAGTTGCTGTATTTAAAACGCAATAATCAATTAGCTTAGCAACATGCTAATGTCAAACTAGAGACATCGAATATGAGTCATCCCTGCTGAAAAAAAAACAGTTTAAACCAGCCTAAGTTGGTTGGCTGATTTTAGCTGGTCGACCAGCCTGGTTTCAGAGGGGTTTTGGCCATTTCTAGGCTGATTCCCAGCCATTTCAAGCCTGGTCTTAGCTGGTCAGGCTGGAAAATTATCAGCTAAAACCAGCTTGACCAGCCTGGTTTAAGATGGACATAACTGGTCATATCCCAGCCTGACTACCTAAGACCAGGCTGTAAATGGCTGGAAACCAACCTGCAAATGGCCAAAACCCCTCTACAACCAGGCTGGTCAATCAGCTAAAACCAGCCTAATAGTCGTTTTTTTTTCTGTGGGGATAGCTTTCATGGCTGAGAGCTGCTGAATTAATGTATATTTTATTATAACTTTATAGGCTATAGCTATTAATGATTGCTCAAACAATGACTGCAAGTCAATTCTTCAAAGATGCCATGGGAACTATTCTGTGCGCTAAGCATTTTACCCAAACTAGTGTAGTTGTTACAATGTTGTTAGCTTAGCAACATGCTACTACAATTGACTGCAAGACACATTTAATGTGCAGTCCAGGCACAGTGTAGCTGTTAGCAGTAGCATAGTGAATGTTCAGCAAAATGCTAAGTCAAGCACTCCAAATCAATTATGAGTCACATTTTTATTAGGGGCTATATGTGAATTTTGTGTATAGAGTAGCAGATTGTTATTAATTGTGAGCGACATGTTACATGTTTAAATGAGTTACTGTATGTGAAATGCATTGATTATTGAATCATTAGCATAGCAACATGCTAACGTCCAACTGAAGACACAGATTATGGGTTAGTTTGTATTTTATTATAACTTAAAGATCTAGGCTATAGCTTATTATAATAGCTCAAACAATCACAATAGCTGCAATTCAAGTTTCCTATCATGGCAATCAACTACCCTTTGTGTTGTTGTTGTAGTGTAGTTGTTACCATGTTGGTAACTTAGAAACATGCTAATGGACAGCTAGAGAAGACCGTAATACACATATAATATGCAGTTCATGCATGATGCAGCTAACTGTTAGTAAAGATTTGGCATTAAGCAAAAAAACATTCAGCAAAACAATTTCTAAAATCAATTGTGAGTAATATTTTTATGACAAGAGAAGATACTTCAACGTGCTAATGTTGAAATATTTTGAAGTGGTATTTTTGAAAACATTTAGCCACATGTTTCATGACACAAGAAGCAACTGTTTGTGTAGTAAACTTAAAGAATATTTAGCTTAGCAGCATGATAAACATCAAACTATTGACAAGGTTTATGAGTAATATTCAGCACTATAACCCAAATCAGAGTGTCATGCTGCTAGATTAGCAACATGTCAAGTTGTGATACACATTTTATGTATATTGTAAAAAACAATTTGTTAGCAACATTGTATTGAGCATTCAACAAAATGGTAACTTCCAAATATACTGCAAGCCACATTTTCCATGGAGTTCTTGCATGTTATGCCTTTGTAAGGATATCAGTATTGTGCTGCCACTTTAGAAACATACTTTAACTCTTTTGAATTTGTTTCTCACAATATTAAATGTCACTGTCAATGGTTAGGATGCTTTGAAGAATTTTGATGATGAATGGTACACATATGTGTGTTTATGTAACTTTGTCCATCAAATTTTGTGGTGCATCACAATCCTACAGTGTCTTTACCTTCCAATGACAGCAACATTAAATTTAACTGATAATCATGTTGTTACAGTCACAAGGCATTTTTACCGCAGTATGTGAAGAATAGGACCGACTTAACTCTAAAAGTAGCTGCTTTCACATTACTGTCACCCATAAATCTGCTGTGGGTGAATGAAGTCTGTCTGGGATGAATGAAATCCTGATGTCACTGTGAATCGTCTCACGTGGCTCCCCATTGTGCCCAGTGGTGCTGACTTCCCATCATGCTCCAGAGAATATAATAGCAGCCCAGTCTGTTTCTCTTGGACGTACGTGTGTTTGCTCTACAGTTTGCATATATTCTGCGCAAAAGGATTCACATTCTCATAACTGAGATCAAGTGCCTGTGGCTTGCTTTACTGCTACCGCTAAAACGTTTTGCAGCGAATGAGTTAGCCATACTCAAACTGAATGAAAAAAAATATGGGAGAGAGAAAGGGAGAGAGAGACTGAAAGAAGGAGAGAACCTGCATGGGAAGCAGAGATCAAACGGTTATGGAATTAGATTTATTTTAGTTTCTATCATTAAAAATCACTACCGATTCAAAATCCTCGAACCAAATAATTAGCAAATTAGCCTCAGTGAATTCCAGTAAACAGTATCAACAGCATCCATTTTTGACTACACTGTAAAACGTATTTTTGTAGATTGTAAATAAAGCTACGATTATTTAGATTTAGATAAGATTGTTTTGGACAAATTAGTTAATTCATTTAAAATAAAGTCATTCTGAAGTGAAAAGCCAACTCAAAATGGCAGGTGAGAAAGTAAAAAAAATGTTGAGAAGCTATTAGTTTAGCACCATTAGCTTATTAGCTTAATGCTAAACTTATTGTTAGTTTCATTTATCATGATGCTGGGGACCCTCTAATAAATATGAATAAATATTTTTACTATAGGCTACTAGGTTGTTAGCTTAGCCATATGCTAATGTACACCTCTAATAATCAATTACCGTACTCATCTGTTAGCAACATGCTAATGGCAAACAATCAACGTTAACCATTAGATTATATCTGTGCAACACGATTGCAATACAACTCAAAGTCATTCTGAAGTGAAAAGCTGACACAAAATGGCAGGTGAGAAGGTGAAAAATTGAGTAGCTATTAGTTTATCAACATTAGCTTATTAGCTTAATGTCAAAGTCCTCTCAAACTTATTGTTAGTTTCATTTATCATGATGCTAAGGACCCTCTAATAAAAAAAAAATAATAATATTTTTTATTAGAGTAGGCAACTGGGTTTTAGCTTAGCAATATGCTAACTTACATCTCCTCCCTGCTGAAAAATCCAGCTTAAACCAGCCTAGGCTGGTTGGCTGGTTTTAGCTGGTCAACCAGGCTGGTTTTAGAGGGGTTTTGGCCATTTCCAGGCTGGTTTCCAGCCATTTCCAGCCTGGTCTTAGCTGGTCAGGCTGGAAAATGACCAGCTAAAACCAGCTTGGCCAGCTGGTTTAAGCTGGACATAGCTGGTTTTGGCTGGGCTCCCAGCCTGGCTAGGCTGGTCAAGCTGGTTTTAGCTGGTCATCTCCCAGCCTGACCAGCTAAGACCAGGCTGGAAATGGCTGGAAACCAGCCTGGATATGGCCAAAACCCCTCTAAAACCAGCCTGGTCGACCAGCTAAAACCAGCCAACCAGCCTAGGCTGGTTTAAGCTGGATTTTTCAGCATGGAAAATCAATAAACCGGTTAGCAACATGATAATGGCAAACAATCGACGACAACCAGAAATCTGTGCAACATAACTGCAATACTACTCAATTTTCGAGATTCACAACATCTAAAATAACTACAATGGGGGGGTGGGGGGGTAAAGTAAGTTGTTATAAGGATTACAATTACTGGAATATGTTTTTAGTCCTACAGTCCTTCCAAAGAAACATTTTCTAGCTAGTTCTGACTCGGAAACTTTTTTTGTAGCCGTAACCACAAATTAGCCATATATTGCTAGACAAAACAGAAAATCACTAACTAAAATCATATTTTCGGTAAAATCATTTATTGTTTTTTTTTATTATTTTTATTATTTACTGTTATACAATTGTTAATCAATACAAAAAAGATTTGAAATTTAATAAAAGCAAGGTTAATTTTCATAAGGGTACACGTTTACGTACTGTATTCTTGACACTTTGGATCACAGTAGGCTACATTTGGCTGTGCTCAAAGGTGATCAGAGAACTGCTGTTTCTGTTCCGCTGTTACATAACCATTTATCAGTTTCAATCAGTGTATGTGAGAGTATTAAAAATTTTTATGCTGGCCATGTAACACACATCTTGACAGATTATTGTGTGAACCCTGCCCTTACCCACTATGACTCCAGCGGTGTGTCTGGCGTAAAAAGTGCCTTCTTACCTAAGTGTGCTTCTGGCTCTCTTCTCATCTCCGCTTGGCTCTGTTTCCATTGACTGATCTCATATCGACACATCTGCTTCTGTTCATTTCTCCATCTGAAGAGTGTGCCTGTTTTACAAAAGAGAATTGATCATATTCTTGATTTCACTCAAATATTTACGCATAATTCACTGAAATGTCATAATAATTCATGATTTTTATTACATTGTGGGGATTTGATAATTTAGTGATTAAACTAACTTTCTGAATTTCTGCTTTCAAAGCATCACAAAGAGAGTTAACAATCAACACAAGGTTTGGCTCACGTTTTAATACAGACACTTCAGTGTTCACAAAAACTTCAGCTTCATGAGTTCACATGTTTATATGATTCTAATGAGTGATAACAGTAAACAGATGTGGCTTCCTGTCCACAACAGAGGAGCTCAAGCACAGTTTCATACCGCATAGCATCTATGCAAGCCAGATTTTATGAGTATTTTTTAAATAATTAAACCAATGTATCAATTCAGCAAGGAATTTCAGCAATGCATAAAAAGTGAGATTGAAAACACGTTTACTATTCAAAAGATTTTGCAGTGCTGTATGCAGGGGCGTCGCTAGACCCCATTTACTGGAGCATGTGCCCCAGTAAAAATTGCCAGTGCCCCAGTAAATGCTTTAAGATTAGATTTACTTTATATGCAAGTTTATTTATTAAGAGTGGTAATCCCAGAATAAAGTCGTTATTCTCTATATGCAACTGAACCAACACTGATGAAAGTAATGTAGTTTATTCAAAAAGCAAACTGAGCATGCGCACAGAAAAAAAAAAAACATACCCGCATGTAGCACACATCGCTCCTGCTTGATGCTGACGTGCTGCTCTGCTCCCGGTTGTTAACATGCACAGCGGAAAAATAGCCGCACCATTCAAGCACCAGTGTAATACTCTTTTATGCTGAGGTGTCAGCACATGTTTTTCAAGTCAACAAAAACAAAGTTTATTTAATATACTGTAACAGTGATCTTATTTATACTAAGCATGGCTCCTGATAGAATTTTATTTTATTTATTTTTTTGTATGAAGCAGAAAGGAAGGATGAAGTCAGGGAGGTTAGACTTGATAAACCAAATTTTCAGCCATGAGTCAGGTCTAAGACAACAAACAACAGATTACTCTAAAAAACATATTTTTTTTGTGTTCAATTGAATTGTCTAGAGCATTTCATTCTAATAAAATTAATATTCATGCAAAAGATTTCTTAAATTATCTTAGCATCCCTCTAGTTTTCTCTTTAGATTGTTTTCCAGTTACATTTATGAATAATTTCTGTTATTTATTTAGAATAATAATTGCATAATACCAATAATACAGTTTATTTATATTTATATACATATATTTTTTATTTGTTTATTTATTTATTTATTCTTTTTATTATAATGTTTTCGAGGGGAGCTGTGCCCCAGTAGAGCTTTAAGTCTAGCAACGCCCCTGGCTGTATGTACTGTATACTTAACTAATACTTGCATTGTACTCCTCTAAGAACAGCAACAGCAATCTTGTAGTGATTGCGCTGCTTTTTTCAGGGATAATTATTGTGATATCATGATTGCAACAGATAAATACTGGGAGGTATCTCTGTAGACTGATGGCATTTCATGCTGTTCAGCCTTATAATCTTAAAATGTGAGCAAAATCACCTGTTTTGTCATCACTTTAGACATTATGCTAGAGAATTATTCTAGCTCTAAAGTGATGCTGGTAAAGTAGCAACGGTTTCTGCTGATCTGACGTCAGCTGCAGATGTGAATGAATGGTGGATAAAAATAGTTCCTATTACTAAAGGTTTTGAGACTCTTCATGTTTGATTTTCGTTTTTATACACACGATTATGCCGTCAACGCACGCCTCCCAGTGCCGAAATACATTGCTCATTTATATATTTATAATGTATAAAAATGCATATTTAACAACATTGTCCTTCACTCAAAAAAGGAACTTTTCTGTTTAAACTACTTATTCAAAATGAGTTGAAGGGTTTTTAAGGTTTTTTGGGGGGACAATGTAATTGTTTAATGTTCAGTCCACTTCAGTTTGTTAAAAACAATGAAGTTAACAGATTTTTAGGGACCGAGCACCGAAACGGTGCGTAGGCCCTATTGGAATTGCTCTGTTTATTATTATTCTTCTTCTTCTTCTTCTTCCGCGGAATGAATCGCGGTTTTGAGGGGCTAAACATGCCCGAAAACTCACGCAACTTTGCACACGCCTCAGAAGTGGCGAAAATTTACGTTTGTTAAGGGCTTCGGAAGTGGGCGTGGCAAAATGACTCGACAGCGCCACCTAGAAAAATTAAACGGACGAGCCCCCGATCCACGAATCACGCACATGCATGAAAATTGGCACACACCTCAAACACACCAAAACATACGAAAAAGTCTCTTGGAGCCATATCTCAAACCCAACAGGAAGTCGGATATTTTTTACTTCCTGCAGCGAAAAAGTGGCGTTTTTGCCATTTCCAGGCGTTGTACTTTAACGAACTCCTCCTAGGGATTTTATCCGATCGACACCAAAATTGGGTTTTGATATCTAAAGGCCTTGGCGATGTTAAATTGCGAAGCTTTAGAGTTTTCATCGATGGGCGTGTCCGTGGCGGCCTCGCAAACTTTGACGATTCGCCACAAAACAGGAAGTCGTTATAACTCAGGCATGCATTATCCGATCTGCCTCAAAATTCATACGCTTGATAAGCGTCCTGACCTGAACACGTTTACATGCCAATATCCAGATACAGTTACAGCGCCACCTGCTGGCCACAGGAAATGACATGATTTACGGAATTATAAACTCCTCCCACAAATTTTATCGTATCAACACCAAAATAGAGTGGTGTTATCTGAAAGCTCTAGCGATGATATATTGTGAAGATCTAGAGTTTTCGCAGAGGGGTGTGTCCGTGGCGGTATGACAAACCTCAACGCTTCGCCATGGAACAGGAAGTCCTTATAACTCAACCACACAATGTCCGATCTGCCTGAAACTTCACATGGTTGATAAACGTCATCTCTTGAACACATCCACATAACAATATTGAAGTGGGCGTGGCAAAATGACTCGACAGCGCCACCTAGAAAAATTAAATGGACGAGCCCCCGATCTACGAATCACGCACATGCACAAAAATTGGCACACACCTCAAACATGGAAAAACATACGAAAAAGTCTCTTGGAGCCATATCTCAAACCCAACAGGAAGTCGGATATTTTTAACTTCCTGTGGCGAAAAAGTGGCGCTTTTGCCATTTCCAGGCGTTGTATTTTAACGAACTCCTCCTAGGGATTTTATCTGATAAACACCAAAATTGGGTTTTGTCATCTTAAAGCCTTGGTGATGTTAGATTGCGAAGCTTTAGAGTTTTCATCGATGGGCGTGTCCGTGGCGGCCTCGCAAACTTTGATGATTCGCCACAAAACAGGAAGTCTTTATAACTCTGGCATGCAATATTCGATCTGCCTCAAAATTCACACATTTAATAACAGTCCTGACCTGATCAGGTTTACGTGCCGATATCCAGTTACAGCTATAGCGCCACCTGCTGGCCACAGGAAATGACATGTTTGACACTCTAACAAACTCCTCCCACAAACTTTCCCGTATCAGCACCAAAATAGAGTGAAGTCATCTGAAAGCTCTAGCGATGATATATTGTGAAGATCTAGAGTTTTTGCAGAGGGGCGTGTCTGTGGTGGCATGACAAACCTCAACGCTTCGCCATGGAACAGGAATTTCTTATAACTCAACCACACAATGTCTGATCTGCCTGAAACTTCACATGATTGATAAAAGTCCTCTCCTGAACACATCCACATAACAATATTGAGTCAGTCATAGCGCCACCTGCTGGCAGAAGGTAGTTTGGCTTGTAACTCGGCCACACAATGTCAGATCTGCCTAAAATGTCACATGGTTGATAAAAGTCCTCTCCAAAACACATCTACATAATAATATTGAGTCAATCATAACGCCACCTGCTGGCAGAAGGTAGTTTGGCTTATAACTCAGCCACACAATGTCCCATGTGCCTGAAATTTTACATGGTTGATAAGATTCCTCTCCGGAAGACATCTACATGCCAATCTTAAGTCACAGTTATAGCGCCACCTGCTGACAGATGGTAGTTTGCAGTATAACTCAACCACACAAAGTCCGATCTGGCTGAAACTTCACAAGTTTGATAAAAGTCCTCTCCTGAACACATCTACATAACAACATTGAGTCTGTCATAGCGCCACCTGCTGACAAAAGGCAGTTTGGCTTATAACTCAGCAAAACAATGTCCGATCTGCCTGAAACTTCACATGGTTGATAAGTTTCCTCTCCTGAAGACATCTACATGCCAATCGTGAGTCACAGTTATAGCGCCACCTGCTGACAGGAGGAAATTTGGCATAAATCTGTTATTTTCTCAGATTTTTTTATTATATCGGCTTAAATTATTACTGTTCGCTGTTCTCTGTCATCCTGAGGCCACCGGGCGGCGGTGAGCCCGAGTGCGAGGTCCCTATCATCGCTGCTTGCAGCTTTAATTAGGGACCGAGCACCGAACGGTGCAAGGCCCTATTGGAATTGCTCCGTTTATTATTATTATTCTTTTCCGGAATGAATCGCGATTTTGAGGGCCTTACCATGCCCGAAAACTCACGAAACTTTGCACACACCTCAGAAGTGGCGAAAATTTACGTTTGTTACGGGTTTTGGTAATGGGCGTGGCAAAATGACTCGACAGCGCCACCTAGAAAAATTAACCGGACAAGCCCCCGATCCACGAATCACGCACATGCAAGAAAATCGGCACACACCTCAAACATGCCAAAACATACGAAAAAGTCTCTTGGAGCCATATCTCAAACCCAACAGGAAGTCGGATATTTTTAACTTCCTGCGGCGAAAAAGTGGCGTTTTTGCCATTTCCAGGCGTTATATTTTAACGAACTCCTCCTAGGGATTGTATCCGATCAACACCAAAATTGGGTTTTGTCATCTAAAGGCCTTGGCGATGTTAAATTGCGAAGCTTTAGAGTTTTCGTCGATGGGCGTGTCCATGGCGGCCTCGCAAACTTTGATGATTCGCCACAAAACAGGAAGTCGTTATAACTCAGGCATGCATTATCCGATCTGCCTCAAAATTCGCACGTTTGATAAGAGTCCTGACCTGAACACGTTTACATGCCGATATCCAGATACAGTTATAGCGCCACCTACTGGCCACAGGAAATGACATGTTTTACATCGTAACAAACTCCTCCTACAAATTTTTTCGTATCAGCACCAAATTTGGGTGGTGTCATCTGAAAGCTCTAGCGATGATATATTGTGAAGATCTAGAGTTTTCGGAGAGGGGCGTGTCCATGGCGGCATGACAAACCTCAACGGTTCGCCATGTAACAGGAAGTCCTTATAACTCAACCACACAAAGTCCGATCTGCCTGAAACTTAACATAGTTGATAAAAGTCCTCTCCTGAACACATCCCCATAACAATATTGAAGTGGGCGTGGCAAAATGACTTGACAGCGCCACCTATAATAATTAAACGGACGAGCCCCTGATCTACGAATCACACACATGCACGAAAATTGACACACACCTCAAACATGCCAAAACATACAAAAAAGTCTCTTGGAGCCATATCTCAAACCCAACAGGAAGTCGGATATTTTTAACTTCCTGCGGCAAATAAGTGGCATTTTTGCCATTTCCAGGCGTTGTATCTTAACGAACTCCTCCTAGGGATTTTATCCGATCGACA